>NC_134364.1:41399114-41693623 GCF_048569485.1 Anomaloglossus baeobatrachus | reverse complement strand
TGAGATCCAGCACAGAATTAATAGAAGCAATCAAATCACTAAGATCTGAGTCACCCTCCGAGAAATCGAAGGGATACATAGCCTCCGAGCCCCCAGTGAGGGCATCCTCCTCATCTTGAGAGTCAGCTCTTGAGATAGAGCCGTGGGATGGGGAGGGGGAGGAAACCCTGCGCCTTCTCTTAGAGAGGACGGGGTCTGGGATCAGATGATGAATCCTCCGTGAGCTCCGATGGACGGAGGTCAGAGGATAGGAGTCCTCTGTCAAGAGTATTAGAGGCACCCTGTGAGGGGGGCTGATGCATATTCATCAAAGTCCTGGACAAAAGTCCCATGGACTCAGCAAATGACTGGGATATGGACCTAGAAAAGGACTCTACCCAGGCCGGGGGTTCAGTCACAGGTGCAGCAGCAGCCTGAGAGACCACTGGGGGTGAGACTCCAGGCTGTGGCACCGCCAAGTTAGAGCAACCATCACAGTGTGGATAAATGCTCGGCTCAGGCAGCAGGAGCTTACATGCAGAATAAAGCTTTGGAGCCTTGCTCCTTGTGTGAGACATGCTGCTGGAGTGGGGGCTTTGCAGAGAATGAACCCCAGGGAGAATATACAGAGGTCCACAACCGGAGACCGGCTGTGGCTTACCAGACCGCTGAGCGCGGTGTTGTGTGCCCTCCAGATCCCGAAGCCCGGTCCCCCAGTTGCAGCACCTCAGCAGAGATGCAGAATGCAGGATGTCCCAGAGCAGAGTGAACTCTGCCCTGAGAAACTAGGGGGCGTTCCTATAAAAGAGCGGGAACTGGAGGGCTATAGAGACCTGCAGGGAAGGAGGGACGCCCCAAGCAGTGGGGAGTGTCCCTCTTCAGTGTAGAAACGGCCGCCGGGAGGAGCCGAACCTGTCCCTCTGCATGAGTGACATGCGAGGGCAGGAAAATGAAACTAGGCCTCCGGCGAAGCCGGGGCCTAAATTTAAGCGGCGAGGCCGACAAGCAGGCACCATCGGCGCGGTTCTCAGGCAAAAGCTAGAGGACCCGCCGGAAAAAGTTAAAACAATCACATACAGCATACTCTCCCCTTACAATAAAAAACCGGGACCCCCCAACATAAACGTCTCAGGTACTTAGCTGCTGAGACGCAGGGCCATGTCCCTGGGGATGAGTGCTCCGGTCCAACAGAATCCTCAAGGGGCTGTGGATGGAGACCGGACTCCTGCCAGGCATGGAGACCGTGCTGGCTCCCACTTCAAGCCAGAGCCCAGAAGGGATGGTGACTGAGCACGGCATGTAAGGCTGCAGCCTTGTAAATCAACCTTAACAACACCGCCGACACAGTGGGGTGAGAAGGGACATGCCGGTAGTCCAGACATGGACCCGCTTTTCTTCAAACTCTTTCCAAAAGTCAAACAAATCAGATGAGAATGCATGTGTGGATGTATGCCTCCTGACACAAAGCGATAAACTGGCTAGGACTGGCTACCAGGGGGTGTATAAGCTCAGAGGGAGGAGCTACACTTTTAAGTGTAGTACTTTGTGTGTCCTCCGGAGGCAGAAGCTAAACACCCATGGTCTGGGTCTCCCAAAGGAACGATAAAAAAAAAAGCTACCTGGTTGAAGCAAGTTTTGTGGTAAAAAATTTTTTTTTTTCTTTTCACGGCTCAACGTTATAAATTTCTGTGAATCCCCCAGGTGTTCAAAGTGCTCACCAAACATCTAGAAAAATTATTTGAGGGCTCTAGTTTCCAAAATGGGGTCACTTGTGGGGGAGCTCCATTGTTTAGGCACCTCTGGGGGTCTTCAAACCCGACATGGCGTCCGCTAATGAGTGCAGCTACTTTTGCGTTCAAAAATTCAAATGGCGCATCTTGCCTTTCGACCTCTGCCGTGCACCCAAACAATTGATTTTTACCCCATATGGGGATGGGGTATCAGCGTACTCAGGAGAAAATGTACAATAAATTGTAGGGTGCACTTTCTCTTTTCTCCCTTGTAAAAATGAAAATTTTATGGCTAAAGTAACATTTTTGTGTTAAGTAAAATTTTCATTTTTTCCTTCCACATTGCTTTGGTTCCTGTGAAGCACCTAAAGGGTTAATAAACTTCTTGGATGTGGTTTTGGGCAGTGAGAGGGGTGCAGTTTTTAGAATGGGGTCACTTTTGGGTATTTTCTGTCACTTAGGCCTCTCAAAGTCACTTCAAATGTGATGTGGTCCCTAAAAAAAATTATTTTGTAAATTTTGTTGTTAAAATTAGAAATTGCTGATGAACTTTGACCCCTTCTAACTTCCTAACGAAAAAAAAATTTCTTTTGAAAATTGCGCTGATGTAAAGTAGACAAGTGGGAAATGTTATTTAGTAACTATTTTGTGTGACATATCTCTCAGATTTATGGGCATAAATTTTCAAAGTTTGAAAATTGCGAAATTTTCGCACAATTTCCTAAATTTTCACAAATAAACGCAAAAAGTATCGGCCTAAATTTACAACTGAATGAAGTACAATATGTCACGAAAAAGCACTCTCAGAATCGCCAGGATCTGTTGAAGCGTTCCAGAGTTATAACCTGTCAAAGTGACACTGGTCAAAATTGCAAAAAATGTCCCGGTCATTAGGGTGTTTTAGTGGCCGGGGTGTGAAGGGGTTAAAAAGTATTTCTATTAAGTGTTTAAGTGTTTATGGGGAAAAAAAACAGTAATTCCCTTTTAATCTTATGTTTAACAAGTCCTACCAATGAGACCACTTTTGCCTCCTATTTTTCATGAGTTGACGGAGGATGTGGCAAATTAATCCCTGGGGCTCACGGTGTAGGATCAGCTTGTTGCATCTCTCTAGACAATTTACTTGTATCACCTCCTGTTTGGTTCACTTTACACCGATTCTTTTTCCCAAAATGTTGGTGCACGTTTTTAGCCATGATATTTTTCTAGATACTGTCAAGTGAATAAATCTGAGTCACTGTATGTGCATTTCATGTTTGTCAGAAAAGGAGCCAGAATATGCCTCATCCCTCACCTTTTAGATCTTCCCCCAATTTTTTTCCCGCCTCTCCAGACCCTGCCAATGTTGGATGTGTTGCAGTTGCTCCGACGCTCCATTCATGACCATCGCACAGTTCTGACCGTCCCTTGGGCAGCAGAATATCTATCATTGGTGGATGGTGTGGCCCCCTACCTTGATTATTACAGAAAGGTGTTC
This sequence comes from Anomaloglossus baeobatrachus, assembly GCF_048569485.1. Lineage (NCBI taxonomy): Eukaryota > Metazoa > Chordata > Amphibia > Anura > Aromobatidae > Anomaloglossus > Anomaloglossus baeobatrachus. The sequence goes on along the minus strand of NC_134364.1, from coordinate 41,690,437 downwards.
TGCCTTTTACTGCATTTGTACAGGTAATAAGAACAGTCGTGTCACTTTGACCATCATAAACAATCTCTTTGAAGGCTTGTGCACATTCATTATGTGGCCTATCACCAAAAATTGAGGGAATCACTCATAAAGTAGAGGCCCATGTCGGCGGAGAGAGGGATCAAGCATTTGGTATTTCAATACCTCATCCTTTCGTTTCGAGGGGAGATAAGTTACAAGTTAGGCTATGTGCCCACGCTGCGGAAAATGCGCTGAATTTGCCGCGGAAATTCCACGGATTTTTCAAAATTATCTAGCACAGCTACTCCCCAGCCATCTCTATGGCATTTGGGAACTGCTGTGTCCACGCTGCGGATTTTTCCGCAGCGGAAATAATGTGGATTTCCCTGCGGAAAAATCAGCAGCATGTCAATTATTCCTGCGGATTTCGCCGCAGGGTCCCATATACACTTACCTGCCTCACCGGAGTCACTTTCTCCGTCCGGTGTACAGCAGCATGGTGGATCCAGGTATAGGAAGGAAGAGGTGGGCGGGGCCTGCACAAGCTGTGGTCATGTGACCGCCGAAGCTAGTTCAGGCCCGCCCACCTTTTCCTGCAGACGCTGACAGTGACCCGGCCGCCGGAAATCGAGGTGCTGCGTGATGGAGGTGAGTATGAACACCCGATCACTGCAGCACTTGTTCTGCATTGAGGATGCAGTGCCGAAGCCATGGTACTGTATCCTCAATGCAGAATGCCCGCAGCATATCCGCAGGACATTCCGCAGCATGGAAACAGACAGAAGTTGTGGTGCGGTTTCCTGGGAGCTCCTGCGCAATGTCCTGCGGATATATCCACAGGACACTGTCCCCGTGGGCACATAGCCTTAAAAAAAAAAAAGCACAAATTAACCTAATTTAACTTGTGTTGCTAATATAAGGAATCCCCTACCCATGTGGTAACATTGACTGTTGCACAGTGATTGTATTGTATGCTGTAATATCAGTTGTAACGTTGGAAGACTACATTTCTAGAATGCTCAGTCATTTATTTATTTTTTTTGATGCAAGCAATCTTTCAGTTATAGTCTTAAATATGACAGTCTTCAGACAGATTGCTGAGGATGTAGTTTTTATTTCTATTCAGGAGTTGCGTCCTCCAAGGCACTAACCTCTGTATGCGCGCCATGCTTCTTTTATTTGTCATTGTTGTATTGTGTAGTATTAGTTTAGCTGCTTGTGCTGTCTGAGGCCGCGTATTAATTATTTCGGGTTTCCTTTTTATTTTAAAGAAATAAATTGATCCTGACTGATGAGAAGGAGATGAGTTTCCTAAACAAGCTGCTGCTCCTTGCTGTTCTGGGCTGGCTTTTTCAGGTACATGTGATATCACTTTTCATAAATCCATAAAAAAAAGTTTTTTTAAAAGAACTGAGAGTCCTCAGTAGTTGATACCTTTTAATGGCTAACTGAAAAGATGGTAATAATAGCAAGCTATAATAATAGCAAGCTATAAATCCATATTAACTCCTTTGACTTAAAATATACTGGTACATCCCATGTCTGGTGCGGGTGTGTGGAGCGGGCGCAGTAGCTGAACCTGCTCTATAAGTGGATAACTGGCTGGTGTCAGCCACTTGGGGGGAAAATCGGACAACTGCGCGTTTCTGACCTTCCGTGGGCACAAACATTAAGTGCCCTCTGTGCATGTGCCATCCTTAGCATGGTTAGACGCGTGCACAGGTGAACACTAGGAACGGCACATGACAGACTTCCTTTAACTTGCCCACCACCTTCCTCCTTTTTGATTTAAAAAGTAAATGGGGGGGAAAAAAACCATAAATATTTAGTATCCTCACGATAGAAAAAAGTTCCATCTGTCAAAATATAATGTTTTTTTAAATCATAGTTTAAAATTAAAAAAAAATAATAATCAAAATGCCAGAATGGCTTTTTTTTTGGGTTGCCACTCTTCCACCTCCACCTATCTCCCTCAAAATGCAATAAAGGCAATCAGAATGCTATAATTGCCTCAAGGTGGTATGAATAAAAATTCTGACCTGGCGTCCACAAAAAAACACTGCTTTGACTTAAAAATAAGTGATTGGTCTCTGGTTAAGGCTGATCAGAGTTTGATCCGAGTGTCATTTACTGTGATCGAAATCAAAAAAGGTCCGTGGAGCCTCTGTTAGGAGTCTCGACACAGAAACCAGCCAGATATCCCTCCGGGAAGGACCTAGCCAAGGAGTGGCTCTTTTTAGGAGACCACCATAACCACCATATTAAGTGGCCCTTTTTGTCAATATCCAACTCTTTGACAAGTTTAAAGATATGACAAGGGAAATACCAAGGCCAGGTATCCATCCACAGACAGCTGTTTCGGGGTATTGCCCCTCATCAGTGTGGAGTAGGATTCTGGCCAGGTGGGAGCAATGCCTAGTAGACCAGCAAGACAAAACAATCACTGATCTCGGGGAGACCAGCCAGAGAAAACACTGCCGGCAGCCAGCAAAGGCGCTCAACACAGTGAAATCCTAGGTGCATTGCCCCCTGGGAAGTATGCAAATCAAAAAAGGTCCGTGGAGCCTCTGTTAGGAGTCTCCACACGGAAAATAGCCAGATATCCCTTACTGTGATCTGATTCTCTTGCTTGTGAGGTCCGGAGAAGGAAGAGAACTGAATTTCTCCATTGTCCATGTTGGTGTATATCAGACTGCACTTGTATGACATTTGAGTGCAGTCTGATGTTTTCCTCACCCATAGACTTGTATGTGTATGTGTCATCCATTATCTGATGCACTCGCAGCATGCTACCTTTTTTTTTTTTTTCTCTCTTGCCAAATCGGCATGAGAAAAAAAAATCGCTGTTCTGCACTGCTCCATAGTATAACAGTAGTCAGAGCGCGATCTGATAAACCATGAGAAAGCATTCGGCCATGTTAAACGCTCATGTGAGCGAGCCCTTAGAAGAAGAAGAAATGGTGGGGGATCCAAAATTGCAAAAACTACAAATCGTCCGGTATTGAAGGTGTTAGCAGAGTGTATTCTTATGTCTCGGTGCTTTTTCTTGTTAAGGTGCCGGCGTTACCAGAGGAAATATTTTTCAACAGTGACGCTGCTCAGGATGAGATTTCGGTGGAGATGCTGGTGTCCATACCAGGGCTGGTACGTGTCCGGGGAGCGACATTACTTGTCTTCTGTTCTCAAGCTCTTGATTTGATCTTTTATGTTCTTGCTATCCAGTCATTTTCTTCTTTCTGTTTGTAGAACAGTTAGGTGACGGAAAATATGGCTGCCATTATAGCGGTCTCATGGGTGGCCTCTATAAATGGCAATCTGGAAGGCATTAGTCTCTATACAGATGTGTCCTGTGATTACAGATTGGAGTCCGGTTCAGATGACACTTTTTTTTTTTTATTCACTACTTTAGAGCGTATGAAACATAATAAGATACAAATAGCAAGTTAAAGGGAAGTGGTCAGATGGCGCCGGACTTTAGATTGTATCGTATCATTTTAATAGAAATGAGTAGTAATAACTGCTGAGCCGATAATGTCTGAGGACAATCTATGATATATTGGGTAATATCTTGCATTTATTTCTCTTACTTTAGGACAGCGTATCATTGGTGGATCAACAACTTTTGTACAACTGTTGCCCTTATATTGGTGAGTTTAACGTGTCGTATGTTAAATAACCTGCTAAAGGATGATTAACCCCAGCCTTTATGGAGAACATAAGCCTATGAACACAACTGTGTTGTGCTTTTACTGAATTTCAGTCCTATACTTTATTAGGCCTTTCAAGCTTTTATTTCCAATTCTTTTCTATATTTATAAGTGTGTTTGATGTATTGTAGTCCCTTGTAACACCGGTGGGGGTCCAGGTCGCTCAGTACATGCATTAGTGGTCACTCAGTGGTGTACAAGGTCATCAGAAAGTCTGTATGTCTGAACATGGCTGTGTGGAGCGCATCTGGTCAGCAGGTTACTGTGCCTTACTCAACCTCCCCAGGTCCGGAGTTGAGTCTTCGCACCTGCCTCCTGTTTCTATTGTTTGCGACGTTGACTCCTCTTCTATAGTGTTACAACCCCAATAAGGCTGCTTTCGCACTGCGTTTTGCCTCACGGTCCAGTGGTATAGTACTATAGTGGTACAGTGGTTCCGTCTGGGCTTGTGTCCAAACTTCCAGCAAAACGAGATTTGGACGTACAATATGCACCGATGGGGGCCATTGACTATAATGGTGCAAACGGAGTCACAGTGTTATGTCATATACCATTTCTTTATCGTTCCTTCCATGGGAGACCCAGACCATGGGTGTATAGCTAGCGCCTCCGGAGGACACACAAAGTACTACACTCAAACGTGTGTAGCTCCTCCCTCCGGGCTATATACACTCCCTGGATAACAATCTACCCAGTTCAATGCTTTGTGTTCCAGGAGGATCACACACACTTTCATTTTCTGATATTTTTTTCATTTTTATTTTAATTTTAAAGATTTGGAAGAAAAGCGGGTCCAGTCTGGACTCCCGGCATGTCCCTTCACACCCCACTCTGTCGGCGGTGCTGTTAAGGTTGACTTATAAGGCTGGAGCCTTCACATGCCGCGCTCCTTCACATCCTCTAAGAGGCTCTGTTTGAAGTGGGAGCCATCACGGTCCTCTCTGCTTGCAGAAGACCGGTCTCCATCCGCAGCCCTGTCTGGTCCCTGCTGGAAGGAGCGTTACCCCCCTCTCCAGGGACATGGCCCTGCGTCTCAAAGCTAAGTATTGAGACGTTTTTTCAGGGGTCCCGGGTACTTTTATTAGGGGGACAGTATGTGCTTTAGCGTTACTGTTAATTTCGGCCGGTTCTGGGAATTTCCCCTGAGAACCGCGCCGAAGGTGCCTGCTCGTCGGCCGCATTTTAAAATCTAGGCCCCGGCTTCAGTTTGGGCCTAGTTTCGTTTTTGGCTTCTCTGCATGTTTTGCATACAGCGCCGCCCACCGCCCGACCAGCAGAGGGGAGGGCACTCCTCTCTAGGGAGATGTTCCCTCCCCTGTATACCTCCCTGTATCTCTCTGCCCTCCGTTTTTCCCGCTCCTGGGCTTATACACGCCCCCCCTCCTTCTCCCAGCGCCATTTTCTCAGCGTTCTTTCACTGGAAGGCGCTGGATGCTGCAGCTGCATACTGTCAGGAAGGCTGACACTTCACAGGGGAGCGGTGAAATCCGGAGGGCACACAGAGAGCACGGGCTGGTAAGCCACAACCTCTGGTTGTGGACTTTTATTACACTCTCAGGCATTCTACAGGAGTGTATTCTGGCTGCAGAACTTTCTCCTCAGCAGCATGTCTGTCACTAGGAGCAAGGCTGCAAACATGTATGCTATATGCACTGCGTGTAAGCTCATTCTGCCAGAGCCAAGCACATACCCACATTGTGATGCCTGTGCTAACATGGTTGTGTCTCAGCCTGGAGCCTCCGCAGGGGTCCCTCCGGCTGCTCCGGCCCCGGTGGCTGAACCCCCGGCTTGGGTAGCATCCTTTTCACAAGCTATTTCCAAGTCTTTTGCCGACTCCATGGGGCAGCTGTCCCGGACACTGCTGTCTATGCATCAGCCTCCCTCTCAGGGTGTCTCTGCGGCGCCGAGCTCTGCAGAGCCCTCAGAGCATGTCCTAGGACCCCGTCCCCCTAAACGGAGACGCAGGGACCCTTCTCCTTCCTCGTCCCACGGCTCTGATTCACAAGCCGAGGTGCAGGGCGAGGAGGATTCACTTACTGTGGGCTCAGACACTGCCTCTATGTACCCCATTGACTTGTCTGAGGGTGATACGGATGTTAGTGACTTGATTGCGTCCATTAACTCCGTACTGAACCTCAACCCACAAGAGTCAGAGGAACAACCCTCTCTGGTAGAGGTACACCAGTTTACCTCTCCTAAGAAACCTAGGAGTATGTTTTTTAACCACTCCAGCTTTCACACCACTGTTAACAAGCCCAGGGCCTGTCCTGACAAACGTTTTCCGAAGCGTAGTTCAGATGACCGTTTCCCTTTTCCACCGGAGGTGGTTAAGGACTGGGCCCAGTCCCCAAAGGTAGACCCTCCAGTGTCCAGAATCTCAGCCCGCACAGTCGTAGCTGTGGCTGACTGCACTTCTCTTAAGGACCCCACTGACCGCCAGGTTGACCTTCTGGCCAAGTCTGTATATGAGGCGGCAGGAGCCTCGTTCTCCCAGTCTTTTGCGGCAGTATCGGCTCTTAAGGCAGTCTCTGCCTCTCTGGCGGAGATACATTCCCTCACCAGGGACTCTATTCCTGAGATGGATGCCTTAACTTCTCAAGCTTCGGCTTTTGCATCCTACGCCATGTCTGCCATCTTGGAGGCTTCTCACCGCACGGCGGTGGCCTCCGCTAACTCCCTCGCGATCCGCAGGATCTTGTGGCTTCGAGAGTGGAAAGCAGACGCTTCCTCTAAGAAGTACCTTGCGAGTCTCCCTTTTACTGGGTCCCGGCTGTTTGGGGAACAGCTGGATGACATAATTAAGGAAGCTACTGGCGGGAAGAGTACTTCCTTGCCACAAGCTAAAGCCAAGAAACCTGTCCAGGGCAGGAACCAATCGAGGTTTCGTTCCTTTCGTTCCTCTAACTGGTCATCCTCTAAGCCCTCGGCCTCGTCCACTACCGCCAAGGATCGTAAATCCAACTGGCGCGCAAAGCCGCGTCCTCAAAAGACCGGAGGAGCCGCTGCCACTAAGGCAGCCTCCTCGTGACTATCTGGCCGCGCCAGCAAAGTCCTTGGTCGGTGGCAGGCTCTCCCACTTTGGCGACGTGTGGTTGCAACACGTCTCCGATCAGTGGGTGCGGGATATCATCACCCACGGCTACAGGATACCATTTTCTTCCAGCCCGCCAAACAGATTTTCTTCGGCGCTCCATTGGGAGACCCAGACGATTGGGTGTATAGCTACTGCCTCCGGAGGCCACACAAAGCATTACACTAAAAAGTGTAAGGCCCCTCCCCTTCTGGCTATACACCCCCAGTGGGATCACTGGCTCACCAGTTTTCTGCTTTGTGCGAAGGAGGTCAGACATCCACGCATAGCTCCACTGTTTAGTCAGCAGTAGCTGCTGACTATGTCGGATGGAAGAAAAGAGGGCCCATATGGGGCCCCCAGCATGCTCCCTTCTTACCCCACTTGTGGTCTGTAAGGTTGAGGTACCCATTGCGGGTACGGAGGCTGGAGCCCACATGCTGCTTTCCTTCCCCATCCCCCTGAGGGGCTCTGTGGAAGTGGGATCTTACCGGCCCCCAAGCCCTGAGGCCGGGCTCCATCCACAGACCCAGTGAACCTGATGGATACGGAGCTGTGTACCGTTCAGGGACAAGGCCCTGCAACTTTCAGGTACTCTGTGTCCCCGTACAGGCGGGCACGCACACACCAGACTTGCTGGGTGTGTTAGTGCGCCGGGGACAGTAGCGCTGTACGCTGGGGTTTGAGTCACAGCAGCTTAGCTGTGTGACTTCATGTGCTGGGAACTACCGCGCCGGCCACTCTCGGAGCGGCGGCGCGGCTGGGACTTGTAGTGCGCCGGGGACTTAGCGCCGACCGCGCTTTTACGGCGGCGGCGCTTATAAATTTAGTCCCCGGCTTTTGCGGCCTAGCTCCGTTTCGTTCCCGCCCCCTCCCTGTCAGTCAGGGAAGGGGAGAGACGCTGTACGATTACTCAGCGCCGAGGGCTGGAGCCTTATTTACATGCTCCAGCCCTCTCACTAAACACAGTGGGACGCAGGTTTCCCGCTTTTGGTCTGGCACGCCCAGGGCCCGCCCCCCCCCTCCACAGGACGCCGGCAGCCATTCCTGCATGCAGTCTGGCTGGAGGACGGACACAGGCTCTGGGAGACCCAGACTAGGGATTTCTGGCGACCACACACCCGCGTTTAGCGGGCGGTAAGCAGCACATTAGTGCTGGCCCCACTAGTGCCACAGTGTGTATCGGTGTACTTTTCCTGTACCAGATATATATATATATATACTGCACTGTAAGGTCGCTTCTTGGCTGTATACCCTATATTGCTCTGGGAAGACAACAACATGTCATCCACAAAACGCAAGGGTGCCAAGGCACGGGCTGTATACACTGCTTGTACAGCATGTGGGGTTAATCTACCAGCAGGCTCCAACGACTCTCATTGTGTGCAATGTTCAGTCCCAGTGGCACTTCGTCAGCCAGAGCCTATGGTGGTGGTAGCCCAGGCAGAGACGCCTGTGAACCCTGCCCCGGTGACGGGGACAGAATTTGCAGTCTTTGCTGATAAAATGTCTGTGACTATGACAAAAATCCTGGAGACCTTGCAGTCCAGGCCAGTTGCTCAGACCATGGACACTGCTGTGCCTATGTTCCCCGGTCCCCCTCAGTTGGAACTAATCCGTACTTCAAGGGGGTCCCAGGCATCACAGGCTGAGGACTCTGACTCCGATGACAGTCCCAGTCCGCCTAAGCGAGCTCGCTGGGAGAGGCCCTCCACGTCATCACGCGGGTCAGGGTCTCAGCGAGAAGGGTCTCTATATGATGAGACAGAGGTGGGTGATCAGGAGTCTAGTCCTGACACCGCACTCAATTTGGATACGCCAGATGGTGACGCCATGGTAAATGACCTTATAGCGGCCATCAATAGGCTGTTGGATATTTCTCCCCCAGCCCCTTCAGCAGAGGAGGTAGCTGCCCAGCAGGAGAAATTCCATTTCCTGTATCCCAAGCGTAAATTGAGCACTTTTCTGGACCACTCTGACTTCAGAGCATCAATCCAGAAACACAATACTTATCCGGGCAAGCGTTTTTCCAAACGCCTTAAGGATACACGTTATCCCTTTCCCCCTGACGTGGTCAAACGCTGGACCCAGTGTCCAAAAGTGGACCCTCCAATATCCAGGCTTGCAGCTAGATCCATAGTTGCAGTGGAGGATGGGGCTTCACTTAAAGATGCCAATGACAGACAGATGGACCTTTGGTTGAAATCTGTCTATGAAGCTATTGGCGCGTCGTTTGCTCCAGCATTCGCGGCCGTGTGGGCGCTCCAAGCTATTTCAGCTGGTTTGGCACAGGTGGACTCTTTCATACGTCCAGCAGTGCCACAAGTGGCGTCCTTAACTACGCAAATGACTGCGTTTGCGACCTACGCTATTAATGCGGTACTGGACTCTACGAGCCGTACCGCAATGGCATCCGCCAACTCTGTAGTTTTGCGCAGAGCCTTGTGGTTAAAAGAATGGAAAGCAGATTCTGCTTCTAAAAAATGTTTAACCAGCTTGCCATTATCTGGAGACAGACTGTTTGGTGAGCAATTGGCGGAAATCATTAAACAGTCCAAAGGTAAGGACTCTTCCTTACCCCAGCCCAGATCAAGCAAACCTCAACAGAGGAAGTGGCAATCAAAGTTTCGGTCCTTTCGAGGCTCGGGCAAGCCCCAATTCTCCTCGTCCAAAGGGTCTCAGAAAGAGCAAAGGAGCTCTGATTCCTGGCGGACTCACTCACGCCCCAAGAAAGCAACCGGAGGTACCGCTTCCAAGGCGGCTGCCTCATGACTTTCGGCCGCCTCCCTCCGCATCCTCGGTCGGTGGCAGGCTCTCCCGCTTTTGCGACATTTGGTTGCCACAGGTCAAAGACCGGTGGGTAACAGACATTTTGTCTCACGGGTACAGGATAGAGTTCAGTTCTCGTCCTCCGCCTCGGTTCTTCAGAACTTCCCCACATCCCGACCGAGCAGATGCCCTTATGCAGGCGGTGAATTCTCTAAGAGCAGAAGGAGTGGTGGTCCCTGTTCCTCTTCAGGAACAAGGACAAGGTTTTTACTCCAATCTCTTTGTGGTGCCAAAAAAGGACGGCTCATTCCGTCCTGTTCTGGACCTAAAACTGCTCAACAAGCATGTGATCGCCAGGCGGTTCCGGATGGAATCCCTCCGCTCAGTCATTGCCTCAATGTCTCAAGGAGATTTCCTAGCATCAATAGACATCAAAGATGCTTATCTCCACGTGCCGATTGCTACAGAGCACCAACGCTTTCTACGCTTCGTGATAGGAGACGACCATCTTCAGTTCGTAGCTCTGCCATTTGGTCTGGCGACAGCCCCACGGGTGTTCACCAAGGTCATGGCGGCAGTGGTAGCAGTCTTGCACTCTCAGGGACACTCTGTGATCCCTTACTTGGACGATCTACTTGTCAAGGCACCCTCTCAGGAGGCATGCCAACTCAGCCTGAGTGTTGCACTGGAGACTCTCCAGACGTTCGGGTGGATCATCAACTTCTCAAAGTCAAATCTGTCACCGACCCAATCACGAACGTATCTTGGCATGGAGTTTCATACTCTCTCAGCGATAGTGAAGCTTCCGCTGGACAAGCAGAGGTCACTACAGACTGGGGTGCAGGCTCTCCTTCAAAGTCAGTCGCACTCCTTAAGATGCCTCATGCACTTCCTCGGGAAGATGGTGGCGGCAATGGAGGCGGATCCGTTTGCGCAGTTTCATCTGCGCCCACTTCAATGGGACATTCTCCGCCAATGGGACGGGAAGTCAACATCCCTGGACAGGAAAGTCTCCCTTTCCCAGACGGCCAAAGACTCTCTGCAGTGGTGGCTTCTTCCCACCTCATTATCACAGGGAAGATCCTTCCTTCCACCGTCCTGGGCGGTGGTCACGACAGACGCGAGTCTGTCAGGGTGGGGAGCAGTTTTTCTCCACCACAGGGCTCAGGGTACGTGGACTCAGCAGGAGTCCACCCTTCAGATCAATGTTCTGGAGATCAGAGCAGTGTATCTTGCCCTACTAGCCTTCCAGCAGTGGCTGGAAGGAAGGCAGATCCGAATTCAGTCGGACAACTCCACAGCGGTGGCATACATCAACCACCAAGGGGGGACACGCAGTCGGCAAGCCTTCCAGGAAGTCCGGCGGATTCTGATGTGGGTGGAAGCCACGGCCTCCACCATATCCGCAGTTCACATCCCCGGCGTAGAAAACTGGGAAGCAGACTTCCTCAGTCGCCAGGGCATGGACGCAGGGGAATGGTCCCTTCACCCGGACGTGTTTCAGGAAATCTGTCGCCGCTGGGGAAGGCCGGACGTCGACCTAATGGCGTCCCGGCACAACAACAAGGTCCCAACCTTCATGGCATGGTCTCGCGATCACAGAGCTCTGGCGGCAGACGCCTTAGTGCAAGATTGGTCGCAGTTCCGGCTCCCTTATGTGTTTCCACCTCTGGCACTCTTGCCCAGAGTGCTACGCAAGATCAGATCCGACTGCAGCCGCGTCATACTCGTCGCCCCAGACTGGCCAAGGAGGGCGTGGTATCCGGATCTGTGGCATCTCACGGTGGGCCAACCGTGGGCATTACCAGACCGACCAGACTTACTGTCCCAAGGGCCGTTTTTCCATCGGAATTCTGCGGCCCTGAACCTGACTGTGTGGCCATTGAGTCCTGGATCCTAGCGTCTTCAGGATTATCCCAAGGGGTCGTTGCCACCATGAGACAGGCTAGGAAGCCCACGTCCGCTAAGATCTACCACAGAACGTGGAGGATATTCTTATCCTGGTGCTCTGCTCAGGGAGTGTCTCCCTGGCCATTTGCCTTGCCTACCTTTCTTTCTTTCCTGCAATCTGGGTTAGAAAAAGGTTTGTCGCTCGGCTCCCTTAAAGGCCAAGTCTCGGCGCTATCCGTCTTTTTTCAGAAGCGTCTAGCACGACTCTCTAAGGTGCGCACGTTCCTGCAGGGGGTTTGTCATATCGTACCCCCGTACAAGCGACCGTTAGATCCATGGGATCTGAACAGGGTGCTAGTTGCCCTCCAGAAGCCGCCCTTTGAGCCTCTGAGGGAGGTCTCACTTTCTAGACTATCACAGAAAGTGGCTTTTCTGGTAGCGATCACATCTCTTCGGAGAGTGTCTGAGCTAGCAGCGCTGTCATCCAAGGCTCCCTTCCTGGTCTTCCACCAGGACAAGGTAGTGCTGCGCCCCATTCAGGAGTTTCTCCCGAAGGTGGTATCCTCTTTTCATCTTAATCAGGATATCTCTTTGCCTTCTTTTTGTCCTCATGCAGTTCATCGGTATGAGAAGGATTTACATTTGTTAGATCTAGTGCGAGCACTCAGAATCTACATTTCCCGCACGGCGCCCCTGCGCCGTTCGGAGGCACTCTTTGTCCTTGTCGCTGGTAAGCGCAAGGGGTCGCAGGCTTCTAAGGCCACCCTGGCTCGATGGATCAAAGAACCAATTCTTGAGGCCTACCGTTCTGCTGGGCTTCCGGTTCCATCAGGGCTGAAGGCCCATTCTACCAGAGCCGTGGGTGCGTCCTGGGCATTGCGTCACCAGGCTACGGCTCAACAGGTGTGCCAGGCAGCTACCTGGTCGAGTCTGCACACTTTCACCAAACATTATCAGGTGCATACCTATGCTTCGGCGGACGCCAGCCTAGGTAGAAGAGTCCTGCAGGCGGCAGTTGCCTCCCCGTAGGGGAGGGCTGTCTTCGCAGCTCTAATATGAGGTATTCTTTACCCACCCAGGGACAGCTTTTGGACGTCCCAATCGTCTGGGTCTCCCAATGGAGCGCCGAAGAAGAAGGGAATTTTGTTACTTACCGTAAATTCCTTTTCTTCTAGCTCCTATTGGGAGACCCAGCACCCGCCCTGTTGTCCTTCGGGATTTTTGGTTGTTTTCGGGTACACATGTTGTTCATGTTGAATGGTTTTCAGTTCTCCGATGTTATTTCGGAGTGAATTTGTTTAAACCAGTTATTGGCTTTCCTCCTTCTTGCTTTTGCACTAAAACTGGTGAGCCAGTGATCCCACTGGGGGTGTATAGCCAGAAGGGGAGGGGCCTTACACTTTTTAGTGTAATGCTTTGTGTGGCCTCCGGAGGCAGTAGCTATACACCCAATCGTCTGGGTCTCCCAATAGGAGCTAGAAGAAAAGGAATTTACGGTAAGTAACAAAATTCCCTTCTTTTCTGTCCACCCCCCCCTGCTCCAAAGCCGCCGCCTTCTCTCAGGCCGTGGCATCCTTGCAGGCCAACGGTGTAATTGTTCCGGTTCCCGCCCGGGAACGGTTCAGCGGTTTCTACTCAAACCTCTTTCTAGTCCCCAAAAAGGACGGTTCCTTCCGACCCATCCTGGATCTCAAGCTTCTCAACAAGCATGTTCAGGTGCGGCACTTTCGCATGGAATCTCTGAGATCGGTCATTGCCTCAATGACCCAAGGAGATTTTCTGGCATCTATCGACATCAGAGATGCCTATCTGCATGTGCCAATTGCAGTTTCACACCAGCGTTGGCTACGTTTTGCAATCGGAGAGGAACATTTCCAGTTCGTGGCTCTTCCCTTTGGCTTAGCCACGGCCCCTCGAGTGTTCACCAAGGTCATGGCAGCAGTGGTTGCGGTCCTGCACCTCCAGGGATTGGCAGTGATTCCTTACCTGGACGACCTTCTAGTCAAGGCCTCATCCAGTGTAGACTGCCAGCGGAGTGTCTCTCTCACTGTCGCCACGCTAGTTCAGTTCGGGTGGCTTGTCAACCTGCCCAAGTCCACTCTGACCCCGACCCAGGTACTTATGTACCTAGGGATGCAATTCGAGACTCTGCCGGCACTTGTCAAGTTGCCCTTAGTCAAACAGCAGTCCCTTCGTCTGGCGGTGCGCTCTCTGCTGAGGCACCGCCGCCATTCCATCAGACACCTCATGCAGGTGCTGGGTCAAATGGTGGCGTCCATGGAAGCGGTTCCCTTTGCCCAGTTCCATCTGCGTCCCTTGCAGCTGGACATTCTCCGCTGTTGGGACAAGCGGATCTCTTCCTTGGACAGGCTGGTGGCTCTGTCATCACAAGCCAGGAACTCCCTTCAGTGGTGGCTTCAGCCTCTCTCCCTGTCACAGGGACGCTCCTTCCTGACTCCGTCCTGGGTGATCCTCACCACGGATGCCAGCCTCTCCGGTTGGGGAGCGGTATTTCTCCATCACCGAGCACAGGGCACTTGGACTCCGTCCGAATCAGCCCTCCCGATCAATGTGCTGGAGATCAAAGCTGTGTTTCTAGCTCTCCTAGACTTTCACCACCTGTTGGCGGGCAAGCACATTCGGGTTCAGTCGGACAACGCGACAGCGGTTGCCTACATCAATCACCAGGGCGGAACTCACAGCCGTCTGGCGATGCTGGAGGTTCAACGAATCCTCCAGTGGACGGAGGACTTCAAGTCCACCATATCTGCAGTCCACATCCCAGGCGTGGAAAACTGGGAGGCCGATTATCTCAGCCGTCAAACCGTGGACGGCGGCGAGTGGGCCCTGCATCCGTCAGTGTTCAGATCAATCTGCCGCAAGTGGGGCACTCCGGAAGTGGATCTAATGGCTTCCCGGCACAACAACAAGGTTCCGGTTTACGTGGCTCGCTCCCACGATCCTCAAGCCTTCGCAGCAGACGCACTGGTTCAAGATTGGTCTCAGTTCCGTCTGGCCTATGTGTTTCCCCCTCTAGCGCTCTTGCCCAGGGTTCTGCGCAAGATCGGAACGGAGGGCCGTCGAGTCATACTCATTGCTCCGGACTGGCCCAGGCGAGCTTGGTACCCAGACCTGCTCCGCCTGTCCGTAGAGGTGCCGTGGCATCTCCCGGACCGCCCAGACCTTCTCTCTCAAGGTCCGTTCTTCCGCCAGAATTCTGCGGCTCTCAGATTGACGGCGTGGCTCTTGAGTCCTGGATCCTGACGGCTTCAGGCATTCCCTCTGAGGTCATCTCCACCATGACTCAGGCTCGGAAGTCTTCCTCGGCCAAGATTTACCACAGGACTTGGAGAATTTTCCTGTCCTGATGTCGCTCTTCCGGCCATGCTCCTCTCAGGGAGGTTCCTTTGTCTAGACTTTCACAGAAAGTTGTCTTTCTAGTAGCCATAACTTCTCTCAGGAGAGTTTCTGATTTGGCTGCGCTTTCTTCGGAATCCCCCTTTTTGGTGTTTCACCAAGACAAGGTGGTTCTTCGTCCGACTCCGGACTTTCTCCCTAAGGTGGTGTCTTCCTTCCACCTTATCCAGGACATTTCATTGCCCTCTCTTTGTCCGGCCCCTGTGCATCGCTTTGAGAAGGCGTTGCACACCTTGGATTTGGTGTGGGCGCTCCGAATCTATGTGTCATGCACCGCCGTTTTTCGGCGGTGCACCTCACTTTTTGTGCTAACCACGGGTCAGCGCAAGGGTCTCTCTGCTTCTAAACCGACCCTGGCTCGTTGGGTTAGGTCGGCTATCGCCGATGCCTACCAGTGTTCCAGGTGCCTCCCCCGCCGGGGATTAAGGCGCACTCGACCAGAGCTGTCGGTGCCTCCTGGGCTTTCAGGCACCAGGCTACGGCTCAGCAGGTGTGTCAGGCTGCCACTTGGTCCAGTCTGCACACTTTTTCGAAGCACTACCAAGTGCATGCTCATGCTTCGGCAGATGCGAGCTTGGGCAGACGCATCCTTCAGGCGGCTGTCGCCCATTTGTGAAGTTAGGTTTTGCCTACTTCTCAGTTTGGTTTATTTCCCACCCATGGACTGCTTTGGAACGTCCCATGGTCTGGGTCTCCCATGGAAGGAACGATAAAGAAAAAGAGAATTTTGTTTACTTACCGTAAATTCTTTTTCTTGTAGTTCCGACATGGGAGACCCAGCACCCTCCCTGTTGCCTGTTGGCAGTTTTTTGTTCCGTGTGTTTCACCGGCTGTTGTTAGTAGACAGAGTTCTGGTTTTGCCGAGTTTTACTCTATCTCTACTTATGGGTGGATGTCCTCCTTCAGCTTTTGCACTGAACTGGGTAGATTGTCATCCAGGGAGTGTATATAGCCCGGAGGGAGGAGCTACACGTTTGAGTGTAGTACTTTGTGTGTCCTCCGGAGGCGCTAGCTATACACCCATGGTCTGGGTCTCCCATGTCGGAACTACAAGAAAAAGAATTTACGGTAAGTAAACAAAATTCTCTTTTTTCGGGTGTATACGCCTACTGGAGGCGGACACCCAGGCGCAATCTACTACTGGTGATTGATATTCTGTAGGTGAACAAACACTTTCAATCAGCTGCGGTCCGAACAGAGAAATCCTGCACAAGGCTGGACACCGGCTCAGTGGTGCCAGGAATTGTTCTTGGTGGATCCACCATGTTTTTTTAATAGGGTTGTCTCATTTATTTCTTGCCTGCTGGAGCCAACTATTCATTACATGTTGTTTCTCATTTAATTGGATGAGGGAATAAAGTCTTCTCTTTGCGATGGACGATGTGTCCTTGACTTAATGTTTCTCTTCTGCAGGAGAACTGAAGAAGTTGCTGGTTTCTTTTGTGGCCGGCTGTGGAGCAAAGAATGGAGGTTTCATAAGGAAGATTACTCCCACTGCCGCAGAACCCCTGGTGCCAAAACCAACGTTATCACAGAAAAAACTCCAGGTAAATTGATTCTATTCTATATTATATATTTTATTCCGATATTCCTAATAGTTATCTGACACTGAAGCTGGGGAAGGTGTGATGTGATGATGCTGTTGCCGGTGATCAGTTGTGTGGTGCTTAACAGCAGACCCTCTAAGATGATCATATGTCTTCTAAATGCATGAGAAAACCTCTTTAACCATGAACCAACAAAATCATCTCATTTATTTTTAATACCTGCTCATATGTCCTTTTATGTGAACACTCGGAACCTCCCTTTATTTGAGGCCCTTTGAATAGTGTGTTCTTCTGCACTTGGTTCACATATCCATGGGAGGAACGAAGGGGACTAAGGTCATCAATATTAGAGCAATGGGGTCCAACACATGACGCTCCCACCAAATAACGCAGATCATCTTGTATATAAACGTTGTACTGAGCAGCAGTTTGTGGCAACGTACCGTGCTGTTCATCTTCGTATGCTGTTACAATCCATCTGCGGCCGATACCAGCTGATCAGTGGAGGTCACGAGTGCAGAACCCCCACGGATCTCAAATTTGATGATATTGATGACCTATCTAAGGGTTTATAAGGCTGACTTTCCGAATTATAGTTCATCAAAATAAAAAAGTAGTGGACAACCTCTTCACGCACTTGCTGGCCTCTTCTCCTGGTGGTTATGGCTCATTGATACAATATGTGCTATGGGGGTAAAGGATTGTCCAAAGCATCCAAAAAAAGCAGAGTAATTACAAGACACGAGGCTGTAAACATTGGTTAGACCCCAAATTAGTATTCTAATCCAGCATAATGTCATCTAATGTACAAATCCATAATCCGCTCCATATTTACGTCTCTTCCTCTATTTTAACATTTGACTATATCCACTGGGATGTTATTTAATTCATTTGTGCTTAGTTAAAGGGAACCTGTGAGGTCCAATATACACCCAGAACCTCGAGCAGTTCTGGGTGCAAATTGCTAATCCCTGCCTAACTGTCCCTGTATACACTAGCATAGATAAAGTATGTCTAAAGATCTTTTATCGTATGCTAATGAGTGCGGGGACTAGTCACCTGGGCGTTGCATCCCTTGCTAGTCTGCTCCATTAGCATGTTAGTAGTCTCCTGTGGGTGTGCTATCATGCTAATAAATGCGCAGCGTCACACGATGATCTCACCTCTCCACCGCCATCGCTGCCCGACGCTGGATTTCGCCTCAGTGCGCATGACCCCAGACTTTCGCCCATGCGCACTACTTCAGTTTGAAGCCAGGACATGTACACCCGGCTTCATAGTGCACATGACCCAAACTCTGGGGTCATGCTCACTGAGCCGAAATCCAGCGTCGTGCAGCGATGGCAGCGGAGAGGTGAGTGATCATCCTGTGACGCTGCGCATTTCATTAGCATGATAACATACCCACAAGGTTGTACTAACATGCTAATGAGGCCGACTAACCAGGGAAACTAACACCCTTGCAACTAGTCCCTGTGCTCATTAGAATACGATAAAAGATCTTTAGACATACTTTTTCTAAAGATCTCTTTATCTATGCTAGTGTATACAGGGACGATTAGGCAGGGATTAGCAATATGCACCCAGAACTGCTCGTGGTCCTGGGTGCAAATTGCACCCGACAGGTTCCCTGTAAGCCATAATGATCAAGTCCCTTTTAAACATGGCCAAGTTTTGATGTGTCCTCCCTGCTATAAATCTGAACACGTACCGTATTTTTCGGACCATAAGACGCACTTTTTTCCCCCCAAATGTTGGGGGAAAGTGGGGGGTGCGTCTTATGGTCTGACTATAAGGCTGCGGGGAATGAGGGTGCCGCGGTGCAGCGGGTCATCGGCGGCACGAGCAGGCTGAAACAGCCTGCCGTGACCACGTGGGCCCGCTCATTACATATGCACGCCCATCCTCCCGCCCATCATCTCTCAGCGAAACCGGCGCTGACAGGTGGGCGGGGTGATGGGCGTGGGGGGGTGTGCGTGCATAATTAGCAGCCGGCTGTGATCACCCCTGGCAACTACAGCCTGGAGTGATCATGTGCGGCTGTATTCACTGCCCCCCGTGCATCATTATCAGCGCGGGGTGCAGTGAATCAGTGTACTCACCCGTCACCGTGTGTGGAGCCGCCCCCCTGCAGCATCGCGTCTTCCTGTCTGTGCCGGCGGTCAGCTGATCTGGACACTAGCGGCGCGCACCGCGATAACGTCATCGCTGTGCGCGCCGCTAGTATCCACCAGAATCGATCAGCTTACCTCCGGCACAGACAGGAAGACGCGATGCTGCAGACACCGGTGACGGCTCCACACAGCGGCGCTGCAGTGAGACAGAGATCGGTGCTTCAGGGAGTGAGGAAGCGTAAGTATAAACGTTTTTTTTTTTTTTTTCCTGTGCCACAGGATACTTGCCATTTACCAGGATGGGGGCATTTCATGAGCAGGATGGATGGGGGCATTTCATGAGCAGGATGGATGGGGGCATTTCATGAGCAGGATGGATAGGGGTATATCATGAGCAGGATGGATGGGGGCATTTCATGAGCAGGATGGATGGGGGCATATCATGAGCAGGATGGATGGGGGCATATCATGAGCAGGATGGATGGGGGCATTTCATGAGCAGGATGGATGGGGGCATTTCATGAGCCGGATGGATGGGGGCATTTCATGAGCCGGATGGATGGGGGCATTTCATGAGCAGGATGGATGGGGGCATTTCATGAGCAGGATGGATGGGGGCATTTCATGAGCAGGATGGATGGGGGGCATTTCATGAGCAGGATGGATGGGGGGCATTTCATGAGCAGGATGGATGGGGGCATATCATGAGCAGGATGGATGAGGGTATATCATGAGCAGGATGGATGGGGGCATTTCATGAGCAGGATGGATGGGGGCATTTCATGAGCAGGATGGATGGGGGCATTTCATGAGCAGGATGGATGGGGGCATTTCATGAGCAGGATGGATGGGGGCATTTCATGAGCAGGATGGATGGGGGCATTTCATGAGCAGGATGGATGGGGGCATATCATGAGCAGGATGGATGGGGGCATATCATGAGCAGGATGGATGGGGGGTATATGAGCAGGATCATATACAAGGCAGGAGGATCCTTATCAGAATGGGGTACCTTAGTAGAGAATTTGGGGACATTACCCCCATAACAGTGTCAGCAGCAGATCCTCGCCCCATAACAGTGTGTCATGACCATATTTTTTGGTTAAAATTTTATTTTCTTATTTTCCTCCTCTAAAACCAGGGTGCGTCTTATGGTCAGGTGCGTCTTATAGTCCGAAAAATACGGTAATCAGTCTCCTCTGGGGAGGAGATCGGATACCTGGCCATAACACTGACTATGAGAACTGATCTGGCAGCAAACATGTCAGAGAGCCAGCAATATCTCCCAGTGAGACTGGTTTTGCCTGCACAGATATGCATTAATATCCAAACAAGTAGCCTCATGGTTATACCTTAAAGTCTCATGTAGGTCATACTGGTAAAGGGTATAAATTAACCCTCCAGAATGGCCAAGAGACCACTATGTATTAGTTAGCTGATCCTTGATTACACAGTGATTTAGTTTCTGTACTTCAGAAGTTTATGCATGCTCAAAAAGAAGCAATCTAAAAATTAAAGCAATGCTGCAGTGTAAACCATGAAGGACGGAGAGAGGATTCACTTCTGACATTGGAGTTCCGCTGCAGTCACTCATCGTGCCTGTGCCGTAACATAGCAGATGGATTGGTAATAATTTGTTCTACGTCCACATAAAATGTCCAAGGCTGCGTATCTATCACAGCTTATAACAATGTTACCTTTGTACACAGAGCGGTTTCTGATTTCCTATATTGCACCCTGTTGCTCTCCCCATCCATTATTTTCAACTATGGCAAATTATTAGAAATGTCAGATTATCAACAAAGCTGACATTACCGTTCATTCTGAGCCTTACATGTCAGTGATTACACCGTAAACTATGTCAGTCAGTGATTTCTCCTTTCTGTATTTGCTGCTTTCCACAGGCAGAGCTGGAGCAGGCATTCTTCCACAACCAGCCTCCATCCCTACGCAGATCCGTAGAGTTTGTGGCTGAACGAATTGGATCGAATTGTGTCAAACACATCAAGTAAGTGTGTGGATCGTAAATTAAACGTCCACCTTTTATCCTCTTGTCATTTTACAGATTTTTTTGTTTTTTTTTGTTTTTTTTTACGTTTACATTAGGCTTTATTACGGTTGGCTTTTTTTATTTCTTATTTGTGAACTTCTGTGTTGTGCCCTAATGTCCATAAGTGTTAAGGGATAGTTGTATAAATCATTGTTTTTAATAGGGCACGCAATTTAATTATCTAACCTCATTAGAAATCTGTGATATCGGGTGGGCAATTAATTTTCCTAAGGTGCCACATGAGACAGTGACTGGTGTGGAGGCCAACCAATAGGCTGAAATTAATTCTGCTCAATATTATTAGTGTGTTATTTATAATTATTTTATATTAATATTAATCATATCGTAATATTGAGCAGAATTAATTATGCTGATATCTCTCTATATACAGCATAAGCCCTCACATAGCTCCTTCTATATAGTATGAACCCTCACATAGCCTCTCTATACAGTGAGCCCTGCATAGCTTCCTATATAATATGAGCCCCCATATAGCTTCATA
Organism: Anomaloglossus baeobatrachus; assembly: GCF_048569485.1. Lineage (NCBI taxonomy): Eukaryota > Metazoa > Chordata > Amphibia > Anura > Aromobatidae > Anomaloglossus > Anomaloglossus baeobatrachus. Next base: position 41,669,371 of record NC_134364.1, on the reverse strand, counting down.
TATACAGTATGAGCCCCCACATAGCTTCATATATACAGTATGAGCCCCCACATAGCTTCATATATACAGTATGAGCCCCCACATAGCTTCATATATACAGTATGAGCCCCCACATAGCTTCATATATACAGTATGAGCCCCCACATAGCTTCATATATACAGTATGAGCCCCCACATAGCCCCCTATATATACAGTATGAGCCCCCACATAGCCCCCTATATATACAGTATGAGCCCCCACATAGTCCCCTATATATACAGTATGAGCCCCCACATAGCCCCCTATATATACAGTATGAGCCCCCACATAGCCCCCTATATATACAGTATGAGCCCCCACATAGCCCCCTATATATACAGTATGAGCCCCCACATAGCCCCCTATATATACAGTATGAGCCCCCACATAGCCCCCTATATATACAGTATGAGCCCCCACATAGCCCCTTATATATACAGTATGAGCCCCCACATAGCCCCCTATATATACAGTATGAGCCCCCACATAGCTTCATATATACAGTATGAGCCCCCACATAGCTTCATATATACAGTATGAGCCCCCACATAGCTTCATATATACAGCATGAGCCCCCACATAGCTTCATATATACAGCATGAGCCCCCACATAGCTACATATATACAGTATGAGCCCCCACATAGCTTCATATATACAGCATGACCCCCCACATAGCCTCCTATATACATTGAGCTCAACACAGCCTTCAATATACAGCATGAGCCCCACATAACCACCTATATACAATGAGCTCAACACAGCCTTCAATATACAGCATGAGCCCCACATAACCACCTATATACAATGAGCTCAACACAGCCTTCAATATACAGCATGAGCCCCACATAACCACCTATATACAATATGAACCCTCACCTATCCTCTTCTATACAGCATGACCCTCACATAGCCTTCTATATACAGCATGACCCTCACATAGCCTCTTCTATACAGCATGACCCTCACATAGCCTTCTATATACAGCATGACCCTCACATAGCCTCTTCTATACAGCATGACCCTCACATAGCCTTCTATATACAGCATGACCCTCACATAGCCTCTTCTATACAGCATGGCCCTCACATAGCCTCTTCTATACAGCATGACCCTCACATAGCCTCTTATATACTATATGAAACCCCACATAGCCTCCTATATATAGTATGAGCCCCACACGGCTCCCTATATACAGCATAAGCTCCCACATAGCCCCCTGTGTACAATTCTGAGCCCCCACATAGACTCCTATGTACATGCAAATATCCACATGGAATTAAAAAAAAAAACAAAAAAAAACTACCACATATTCCCCTTGCATGTGTTCCCCTGGCGCTGTACTCCTCTGATGCAGTGACGCTCCGCACAGCACATACAATAATGTGACATCATTGCGTCTGCTGCGCCTCACACTTGATTTGGTGAAGGACGTAGGCAGCGGCCCCTCCTCCACCAATGTGTTCACTTATGTCTGCATCCTGAGGATGTGCATGGTGCGGCCTGCGGTTTTCAGACCTTTGCCTGTCTGGCTAAAACAGCCAGATGGACAGATGTGGCCCATGGGCCGCCCTTTGCCCAGCCCTGTCTTGTTTTCCAAATAACTTAAGCTTTAATAATGCGGAAATTCAGAGAAAATAGAACCCTGCACTTACTGCTAGTTTTGCTGAGGCTTTATATAAAGGAATCCTCAGCTTAAAAAAACAACAATATTTACCTGCAGAACATAGGTATAATATTCAGATGAACACCATTGAAACATGCTCCGTTGTTTAACTGGAAGATTGGCCACAGGGAGAAAATGAAGTTATGTCCTCCAGCATGTGAGTGCAGCGTCTGTGCAGAGCAGGCTGTCAGTCACCGTGCAAGGGGGAGTAATAACAGCACATGGATTATTACAAGCCATGGAGACACCCTGATGACTGGGAGCGAGCAGCTGCAGGGAGGATATAATGTCATTTCTTTATCGTTCCTTTGGGAGACCCAGACCTTGGATGTTTAGCTTCTGCCTCCGGAGGACACACAAAGTACTACACTTAAGTGTAGCTCCTCCCTCTGAGCTTATACACCCCCTGGTGAGCCAGTCACAGCCAGTTTATCGCTTTGTGTTCAGGAGGCATACATCCACACATGCATTCTCATATGATTTTTTTTTTTCCTTTTTTTTTTGGAAAAAGATTGAAGAAGTGCGGGTCCACGTCTGGACTCCCGGCATATCCCTTCTCACCCCACTGTGTCGGTGGTGTTGTAAGGTTGATTTCCAAGGCTGGAGCCTTACATGCCGTGCTCCTTCACCATCCCTCCTGGGCTCTGGATTGAAGTGGGAGCCAGCGCGGTCTCCATGCCTGGCAGGAGACCGGTCTCCGTTCACAGCCCCTTGAGGACCCTGCTGGACCGGAGCACTCATCCCCAGGGACCTGGCCCTGCGTCTCAGCAGCTAAGTACCTGAGACGTTCATATGTTGGGGGTCCCTGTCCTTTATTGTGTGGGGAGAGTGTGTTTGCTGTATTTGTTTTGACATTTCCGGCGGGTCCTCTGGCTTTTCGCCCGAGAACCGCGCCGATGGTGTCTGCGCGTCGGCCTCGCTGCTCAAATTTAGGCCCTGGCTTCGCCGGAGGCCTAGTTTCTGTTACCTGCCCTCGCATGTCATTCATGCAGAGGGACAGGCACGGCTCCTCCCGGCGGCCGTCCTGCACAGGGGAGGGACACTCCCCACTGCTTGTGCGTGACCCCCCCCCCCTCCTGCAGGCCTCTATGGCCCTCCAGATCCCACTTTCCTACAGGGACGCCCCCGGCCCACCCCCTCTCCTCGCTCCGGCGGCCATTTTCTTGGACAGGGTTCACCCTGCGCTGGGACATCCTGCACTCTGCATCCCTGCTGAGGTGCTGTGCTTCGGGATCTGGAGGGCACACAACACCACTTCCGGCGGTCTGCTAAGCCACAGCCGGTCTCTGGTTGTGGACCTCTGAATATACTCCCTGGGGTTCATTCTCTTTGTAGAAGCTGTTTTCCCCACTCCAGCAGCATGTCTCACACGAGGAGCAAGGCTCCAAAGCTTTATACTGTATGCGCTGCATGTAAGCTCCTGCTGACTGAACCGAGCACCTATCCACATTGTGATGTCTGCTCTAACTTGGAGGTGCCACAGCCTGGAGTCTCACCCCCAGTGGTCTCTCAAGCTGCTTCTGCACCTGTGGCTGAACCCCCGGCTTGGGTAGAGTCCTTCTCTAGGTCTATCTCCCAGTCATTTGCTGAGTCCATGGGACTTCTGTCCAGGACTTTGATGAATATGCATCAGCCCCCTTCACAGGGTGCCTCTAATGCTCTTGCTAAGGGTCCTTTAGGATCCATATCCTCTGACCTCCGTCCACTGGAGCTCACAGAGGATTCATCATCAGGGCCCAGACCCCGTCCTCCTAAGAGGCGCTGCAGGGTTTCCTCTCCCCCCTCATCCCGCGGCTCTGATTCAAGGGTTGAGTACTCGCAGGATGAGGAGGATGCCTTTACAGGGGGCTCGGAGGCTAACGCCATGTGCCCCATTGATTTTTCCGAGGGTGACTCAGATCTTAGTGATTTGATTGCTTCCATTAATTCTGTACTGGATCTCAACCCTCCAGTATCAGAGGAGCAACCCTCTCTGGCAGAAAAGCACCAGTTTACCTCGCCTAAGAGAGTGAAGAGTGTGTTCTTTAACCACTCCAGTTTTCAGACCGCTGTGACCAAACCCAGGGCCTGTCCTGACAAACGCTTCCCAAAGCATGGTTCTGATGACCGTTTTCCCTTTCCACCTGAGGTGGTCAAGGAGTGGGCTCACTCCCCAAAGGTAGACCCTCCGGTGTCTAGGCTCTCAGCCCGGACCGTTGTCGGTGGCTGATGGCACTTCCCTTAAGGATGCCACTGACCGTCAGATTGACCTTCTGGCCAAATCCGTGTATGAAGCGGCGGGGGCCGCGTTTTCCCCAACTTTTGCAGCAGTGTGGGCCCTCAAAGCCAGCTCTGCTTCTCTAGAGGAGATGCATTCCCTCATCAGGGAATCTATGCCCGAGATGGTTGCCTTAACTTCTCAAGCTTCAGCTTTTTCTTCTTATGCCATGTCTGCCATGCTAGAGGCTTCTCACCGCACTGCGGTGGCTTCGGCTAATTCCCTCGTTATCCGCAGAATCTTGTGGCTTCGAGAGTGGAAGGCAGATGCTTCTTCAAAGAAGTACCTTGCTGGGCTCCCTTTTGCTGGTTCCCGGCTGTTCGGTGAACAGCTGGATGAAATTATTAAAGGGCTACTGGCGGGAAGAGTACTTCCATGCCACAAACCAAGACCAGGAAACCTGCCCAGGGTAGGATTCAGTCGAGGTTTCGCTCCTTTCGTTCCTCCTACTGGTCGTCCTCTAAGCCCTCCGCCTCGTCCGCTAACTCAGCTAAGGACCAGAAATCCAGCTGGCGCTCAAGAGTGCGTCCACAGAAGACCGCAGGAGGTCCTGCCACTAAGGCAGCCTCCTCGTGACTCTTTGCCCGCTCCAGCAACGTCCTTAGTCGGTGGCAGGCTCTCCCACTTTGGCGACGCTTGGTTTCAACAGGTCTCCGATCAGTGGGTGAGAGATATCATTTGTCACGGCTACAGGATAGAATTCTCTTCCAGCCCGCCAAACAGATTTTTCTCTCAACTCCCCCTTGCTCCAAGGCCGCCGCCTTCTCACAGGCCGTGGCAGCCTTGCAGGCCAACAGAGTAATTGTACCAGTTCCCGCCCGGGAACGGTTCAGAGGTTTTTACTCCAACCTCTTCCTGGTTCCCAAAAAGGACGGTACCTTCCGGCCCATCCTGGATCTCAAGCTTCTCAACAAGCATGTTCAGGTGCGGCACTTTCGCATGGAGTCTCTGCGATCAGTCATTGCCTCAATGACCCAAGGGGATTTCCTGGCGTCCATCGACATCAGAGATGCCTATCTACATGTGCCAATTGCAGTTTCACACCAGCGTTGGCTACGCTTTGCAATAGGAGAAGATCATTTCCAATTCGTGGCTCTCCCCTTCGGGTTAGCCACGGTACCTCGGGTATTCACCAAGGTCATGGCAGCAGTGATTGCAGTTCTGCACATCCAGGGGTTAGCAGTGCTCTCTTACCTGGACGACCTTCTAGTCAAGGCTCCATCCAGCGCAGACTGTCAGCGGAGTGTCTCGCTCACTCTCGCCACTCTAGCCCAATTCGGGTGGCTTGTCAATTTTCCCAAATCCACTCCGACTCCGACCCAGAGTCTCACGTACCTAGGGATGCAGGTCGAGACTCTGCCGGCACTTGTGAAGTTGCCCTTAGACAAACAGCTGTCACTCCGGTTGGCGGTGCGCTCTCTCCTGAGGCCCCGCCGTTATACCCTCAGGCGTCTGATGCAGGTCCTGGGTCAAATGGTGGCGTCCATGGAGGCTGTTCCCTTTGCCCAGTTCCATCTGCGCCCCCTGCAGCTGGACATTCTCCGCTGTTGGGACAAGCGGCCTTCCTCCTTACACAAGTCAGTGGCTCTGTCGCCACGGACCAAGAGCTCTCTTCAGTGGTGGCTTCGGCCTCTCTCCCTGTCCCAGTGGCGCTCCTTCCTGGCCCCGTCCTGGGTGATTCTCACCACGGAGGCCAGCCTATCCGGCTGGGGAGCGGTATGTCTCCACCACAGAGCACAGGGCACTTGGACTCCGTCCGAGTCAGCCCTTTCAATCAATGTGCTGGAAACCAGAGCCATGTTTCTAGCTCTTCTAGCATTTCACCACCTGCTGGCGGGCAGGCACATTCGAGTCCAGTCAGACAACGCGACAGCGGTTGCCTACATCAACCATCAAGGCGGGACACGCAGCCGCCTGGCAATGATGGAGGTACAACGCATTCTTCAATGGGCGGAGGACTCCAGGTCCACCATATCCGCAGTCCACATCCCAGGCGTGGACAACTGGGAGGCAGATTATCTCAGCCGTCAAAGCGTGGACGGTGGCGAGTGGTCCCTGCACCCGGCAGTATTTCCGTCGATCTGCCGCAAATGGGGCACTCCGGACGTGGACCTAATGGCATCCCGTCACAACAACAAAGTTCCTGTTTACGTGGCTCGCTCCCACGATCCTCAGGCCTTCGCCGCGGATGCTCTGGTTCAGGACTGGTCCCAGTTTCGTCTGTCCTACGTGTTTCCCCCTCTAGCTCTCTTGCCCAGAGTTCTGCGCAAGATGAGAATGGAGGGTCGTTGAGTCATCCTCATTGCACCGGACTGGCCCAGGCGAGCTTGGTATCTGGACCTGCTCCAACTGTCCGTAGAGATGCCGTGGCAGCTCCCGGACCGTCCAGACCTACTCTCGCAAGGTCCGTTTTTCCGCCCGAATTCTGCGGCTCTCAAATCACACGCCTCTTTCTGAAGAAGCATTAGTGAAATGTGCGTCAAAGGTGGAAGGACTGGTTGCCCCTCAATCTGGTAATGAATATATGTCAGATATTTGTTTGTAAATTTGACACTGTAGTATAGAATTGTCATGTAAATGTTTCTATAATAGTGCGATAACGTTGCCTCCAATTGGTATGTTCTCCATACATCGTGCTGCATTTATTTATTGATGTGCTTAAGAATCATGGAAATGCTCTTAAAATAGTGTGGTGGTATTGCCCCTAATCACTGTGCCTGGAACATAATGTGCTATATTCATGCATTCATGCGTTTAATTAAATAGGAATAGGTGTGCTATAGTTCACCCCATATGATCTAAATTGGTAATATTTCTTTGATCATTGCTACATTTAATAATAGCTATGCATGAACAGTGCTAGACGCATGCGATTTTTTTCAGCATCTTGACATATTTTATGTTATCTTTCAATGTCTGCCACAATTTTTTCACATGATCTAAATATACTGATGGCGATTTATTTACATAAAAATTGAAAGTTGAGCACATACTTTGGCACTGTGATAAGGTGATGCGATACTCTGATCGATGCAGCATAGACATATAATTTTTTATATTTTTGAATGTGTACATGTGGCTGTATTGATCGGGTTACCACCGCAGCATACTGCCATTATAAAATGCTCTTTTGCATAAAAATATGAGCTGCGTTTGTTTGCACATTTGCTGCACTATGTGCATATGCTTCCTGGCATATTGCGATATTGGTTAAATAGTGCAGTATGTATATTGATGCGGTCCCAATATGCGATTTTTAAGAATCTGCGTTTTTTGAAATCAGTGATCAATCATATTTTGTCAGAATATACCAATATTATCCCACTTTACATATAAAATTGGTGGTATATTGCATGCTGAGCGCTATATAAGAGGAGATGTGGTGTGTTGACAGATATGGTCAAATTATCTAGACCACATCTATGCAGGTCCCTTACCAAGTGCATAATGCTTCATTAATTCTGCACTATATACACTGATATACCTTTGAGGTATTTTTCCATAGTTTAATACGATCTGTAAATTTCACCTAGGGGTGGCATTTCATTAGAATTGAAATTCATTAATGTTTCCATGATCTGTTCAATATACGCGTTGATCTCTGAATGGTGTTCATATAGAATAAACATATTTTGACAATTAAATGTTATGATAAGAAATATAAGACTGATAATATATACAATGTTTCTGACCATAAAATGATGTATTTGTGATTGGGGCTGCCTCGTCCTTCAACAAGGCGTGTTCTCCTGTTTATTTTATTAACGTGATTTTGATGGTATAATAAAGAATTGGGTTTTTTAACCAAAAAAGAATCTATAGTATTATTTCTGTGCATATTTACACTCTAAGCATCTCCTGACTCTCATTCAGGAGATGAAAGTTTAAGGAGCTTGGTATCTGGACCTGCTCCAACTGTCCGTAGAGATGCCGTGGCAGCTCCCGGACCGTCCAGACCTACTCTCGCAAGGTCCGTTTTTCCGCCCGAATTCTGCGGCTCTCAAATTGACGGCGTGGCTCTTGAGTCCTGGATTTTGACGGCTTCTGGTATTCCCCCTGAAGTCATCTCCACTATGACTCTGGCCCGTAAGTCTTCCTCCGCCAAGATCTATCACAGGACTTGGAAAATTTTCCTGTCCTGGTGTCGCTCTTTCGGCCATCCCCCTTGGCCATTCTCCTTGCCGACCCTTCTGTCTTTTCTACAGTCCGGTCTGCAGCTAGGACTGTCCCTCAACTCTCTCAAGGGACAAGTTTCGGCTCTGTCAGTTCTGTTCCAGCGGCGTCTCGCTCGGCTGGCTCAGGTCCGCACCTTCATGCAGGGCGCGTCTCACATCATTCCGCCTTACCGGCGGCCATTGGACCCCTGGGACCTTAACTTGGTTCTCACGGTCTTGCAGAAACCCCCCGTTGAGCCTCTTAGGGAGGTTTCTTTATATCGTCTTTCTCAGAAAGTGGCCTTTCTGGTGGCCATAACTTCCCTCAGGAGAGTCTCTGATTTGGCTGCGCTCTCCTCGGAGTCACCTTTTTTAGTCTTTCATCAAGACAAGGTGGTTCTCCGTCCGACTCCGGACTTCCTTCCTAAGGTGGTCTCTCCTTTCCACCTTAACCAGGACATTACCTTACCTTCCTTCTGTCCGGCCCCTGTTCATCGCTTTGAAAAAGCTCTACATACTCTAGATCTGGTGCGTGCTCTCCGGATCTATGTGTCTCGCACCGCTGCGCTTAGGCGGTGCACCTCTCTTTTTGTGCTAACCACAGGTCGGCGCAAGGGCCTCCCTGCTTCTAAGCCGACCTTAGCCTGTTGGATTAGGTCGACCATCTTGGACGTCTACCAGAGTACGCAGGCGCCTCCCCCGCCGGGGATCAAAGCACACTCGACCAGAGCTGTCGGTGCCTCTTGGGCTTTTAGGCACCAGGCTACGGATCAACAAGTCTGTCAGGCTGCCACTTGGGCTAGCCTGCGTACCTTCTCGAAGCACTACCAAGTGCATGCTCATGCTTCGGCAGATGCGAGCTTGGGCAGACGCATCCTTCAGGTGGCGGTCGCCCATTTGTGAAGTTAGGTTCTACCTACTTCTTAGTTTTTCTGTTTATTTCCCATTCAGGGACTGCTTTGGAACGTCCCAAGGTCTGGGTCTCCCAAAGGAACGATGAAGAAAAAGAGAATTTTGTTTACTTACCGTAAATTCTTTTTCTTATAGTTCCGTATTGGGAGACCCAGCTCCCTCCCTGTTGCCTGTTGGCAATTTCCTTGTTCCGCGTGTTATCACCGGCTGTTGTCGTGGACAGAGTCTCCGGTTGTTCCGGCTCTTGCTCTGTTCTACTTGTGGGTGGCTATTCTCCTTCAGCTTTTGCACTAAACTGGCTGGGACTGGCTCACCAGGGGGTGTATAGGCTCAGAGGGAGGAGCTACACTTTTAAGTGTAGTACTTTGTGTGTCCTCCGGAGGCAGAAGCTAAACACCCAAGGTCTGGGTCTCCCAAGACGGAACTATAAGAAAAAGAATTTACGGTAAGTAACAAAATTCTCTTTTTTCTACCTGTAGCTGCTTTTCCAGTTTTGACATTTGTACATGCCATTTGGCATTTACTTTTTAAGCTGACAGGTTCTCTTTATTCACAGCCCCAGTGCTGCTAACCACTGAGCCAGTAAGATGCCTAACATCATTTAGTTTCTTTTATACTTCTATATATGTTGTAGAGGCATTAAATACAACCTTTATTATATCTCCATCTCTTAATCTAAGGGCGACTCTGGTGGCGGACCTTGTAAAACAAGCAGAGGCGATCCTAAAAGATAAAATAACAGAGGACAGTGCAGAAAATGGCAAACTGCTCGACAGTGTGTGTGCCCGGCTCTGTGAGGATGGACGTCAGGCTCTGCACGAAGGCAAAGAGTAAGCAGATTAGGGTCCAATGTTCCCCTCATCCTTATTCCAAATGTGCCTGGTTATTACATAGCAGGGCCTTCGTTCCTGACTCGCCTCCACCTTTCCAGTTGTCACTAGCGCTCTGAGCAGAACGCTGTTACTGTTGTGTGTAAGTGAATCGTCCTGTGGTCAGTGGAGGCCGTCCAGGGGCTCTGGTGCCTAAGAGCGCAAACAGGTATTGGTGAATCATTCTTATATGCTGGCAGTAAAAAAAAGGGGTTTTTTGTTGTTTTTTTTTTTCCCATGGGATGATCATGCTTATTGTTACCTTGTCGAATGATTTGTTAGAGGTTGTTCCCTTTCAAAAAAAGTTTCTCTCCCGGCTGCAGCTTGTAATATAACAGCAAACCGCCCTGTACTCTCCTTCCCCAGGTCCACCGGCACGTCTCCACCGCGGCTCCTGGGATCTGGCACTGGTGACTGTTGCAGTGACGTCACCTTGACAGCATGGCGGCTCTAACAGTGTAGATGGAGCGTCCCCTTCGGGGCAACTGAGCTCTCTGATTGTCTGCCATGCTGACAATATGACGTGAGCGCTTCAGGCACTGGGAGCTGCGATAGAGACTCCCGGTGGACCCAGGATAGGTGAGTACAACACGGTTTGTTTTTTTTAACTAGCTGCAGCCGGGATACAATTTAAATTGAAAGCATTTTTAATACATTAACTCCAATAACCCTCCAAATCTGAGGAGGAATTTGGAACTCGCCAGACACTGCCTCTAGGAGGCTGACACTACTGGATGACTGATGCCCGAGCAAGCGTCTTCTTCCCTGAAAGTCTACACTATATTATCTACTGAGAGGATAGCTTACCCTGTACTGATTTCATGATAACATTCAGTCATTAGACGTTAATCTAAGCACATATTTAGGCAAATATTTGGGGCTATTGTCCTAAGATGCCTTATAAACCAAGTCTTCTATTCATTTGCTGCTTGCTGGGCTCCGTTTTCAGACTTATTAAACCTTTCTTTGTTTTTTTGTATCTTGTACAAGCAAAAAGACTATTTTATGTAAACGGTGAACCTTTATTTACTCATTCTTTGTAGATACTGCAAGAAGAAAGCTCCTGAGGCTGTCCGAGTGCTGTTACCTGAGGAGACGTCGGCATGTGTGAGTGTATTAGTGATGATGATTTTTATTTTTTTTAAAATATACAGTTTGTTCCCCTTCTTTTGTTAAAGCAACATAATTTCTTAATGAATCACATATATCCCGTCTTTTCGTTTTACCATTCAGAAAGATAGTGTAGCATTTTAGCATTGCACTTAATGCATAGGATTGCTCTTAATGCATAGGGCAGCCCTGAGGAAGCTGATACTGTGTGATGCGAAACGCGCGTTGGAGGGGTTTCTGTGTTCTGTTTACATGGGGGTGAGGTGAACTACAAATGGGTAAGCTGCTGATTAATGTATGATTACATCTTAAACAAATGTCTGTATTTATCACCTTTTGGTAGCCTTATGTTACTGGCTAGACAACTTGCATGATTTATCATTATATGGGCTCCCTGGTATTTGTTGATATAACTTCTAGCCCCTGTCTCTCACATGCTTGTGGGTGTTCATCTTTTTCAAAATAGCACCTTTTTACCACTTTTTCTATGATGGTGTGAATTGTATGTGGTTTTACTGTGTGTTTATATAAAATATTTTATAATTTGCCTTAAAAGCTCTTGTTTTTCCTTATTCTAGTCATCAGAAGATACCCTATTTAAATTAGTTTTTTGTGTTTATTGAAATTTTTTCTGGCAATTTTATTTCAGCCATATCACAATCTTTAGCAAAAATTAGAAATCTTGCAATGTTCGCATTGGGACTATTCTAGACATATACTTCTGTTTCAGGTAAACCATAACAGTCTTTTGTATGGAAGCATCTAATGAGTGTGTGCAAAAGTCATTGTAAAGGGAGGAGAGCAGTGACATCACCTTTTGTGATTGGTGGGTCATGTGTTACCAGCTGCATAAGCCAGTTTACCTAGCATTGTAAACCTGGCTGTTATGATAATGAGTCTTCTGAAAATTGTTCCTGAAAAGACAGAAATTAAGAGTTTAAAATAGTCCTGGTGGCCATTCTGAAAACTGCAAGCATCTTTTCAGCATATGTAAGTCACTGTAAAAGAAGGGTGAGCAGTCACCACCTATAGGGAATGGTGGATCCTGTGTTATCAGCAGAGTATAGCGGTGTTACCGGTCTTTGTAATCCTCTGTATCTTAGTCGGAGCTGAAAATGGCCTTGGTGGCCAGTGTGAGAATTACAAGATTTCTAATTTTATTTTTTTTTTTTATATAGTTTGTTAAAAGTAAAAGAAAAATACATTTCTTTATCGTTCCTTTGGGAGACCCAGACCATGGGTGTTTAGCTTCTGCCTCCGGAGGACACACAAAGTACTACACTTAAAAGTGTAGCTCCTCCCTCTGAGCTTATACACCCCCTGGTAGCCAGTCCTAGCCAGTTTATCGCTTTGTGTTCAGGAGGTCATACATCCACACATGCATTCTCATCTGATTGTTTGACTTTTGGAAAGAGTTTGAAGAAAAGCGGGTCCCTGTCTGGACTCCCGGCATGTCCCTTCTCACCCCACTGTGTCGGCGGTGTTGTTAAGGTTGATTTACAAGGCTGAAGCCTTACATGCCGCGCTCCTTCACCATCCCTTCTGGGCTCTGGCTTGAAGTGGGAGCCAGCACGGTCTCCATGCCTGGCAGGAGTCCGGTCTCCATCCACAGCCCCTTGAGGATTCTGTTGGAACGGAGCACTCATCCCCAGGGACATGGCCCTGCGTCTCAGCAGCTAAGTACCTGAGACGTTTATGTTGGGGATCCCGGTTCTTTATTGTAAGGGGAGAGTATGCTGTATGTGATTGTTTTTAACTTTTCCGGCGGGTTCTCCAGCTTTTGCCCGAGGACCGCGCCGATGGTGCCTGCTTGTCGGCCTCGCCGCTTAAATTTAGGCCCCGGCTTCGCCGGAGGCCTAGTTTCGTTTTCCTGCCCTCGCATGTCACTCATGCAAGAGGGACAGGTTCGGCTCCTCCCAGCGGCCGTTCTACACAGGGGAGGGACACTCCCCACTGCTGGGGCGTCCCTCCTTCCCGGCAGGTCTCTATAGCCCTCCAGTTCCCGCTCTTTTATAGGAACGCCCCTAGTCCCGCCCCCTCTCTTCGCTCCGGCGGCCATTTCTCAGGCAGAGTTCACTCTGCTCTGGGACATCCTGCATTCTGCATCTCTGCTGAGGTGCTGCGCTCTGGGGGACCGGGCTTCGGGATCTGGAGTGCACACAACACCGCGCTCAGCGGTCTGGTAAGCCACAGCCGGTCTCCGGTTGTGGACCTCTGTATATTCTCCCTGGGGTTCATTCTCTGCAAAGCCCCCACTCCAGCAGCATGTCTCACACAAGGAGCAAGGCTCCAAAGCTTTATTCTGCATTCACTGCATGTAAGCTCCTGCTGCTGAGCCGAGCATTTATCCACATTGTGATGGTTGCTATAACTTGGCGGTGCCACATCCTGGAGTCTCACCCCCAGTGGTCTCTCAGGCTGCTGCTGCACCTGTGATTGAACCCCCGGCCTGGGTAGAGTCCTTTTCTAGGTCCATATCCCAGTCATTTGCTGAGTCCATGGGACTTTTGTCCAGGACTTTGATGAATATGCATCAGCCCCCCTCATAGGGTGCCTCTAATACTCTTGACAGAGGACTCCTATCCTCTGACCTCCGTCCATCGTAGCTCACGGAGGATTCATCATCTAATCCCAGACCCCGTCCTTCTAAGAGAAGGCGCAGGGTTTCCTCCCCCTCCCCATCCCACGGCTCTGTCTCAAGAGCTGACTCTCAAGATGAGGAGGATGCTCTCACTGGGGGCTCGGAGGCTATGTATCCCTTCGATTTCTCTGAGGGTGACTCAGATCTTAGTGATTTGATTGCTTCTATTAATTCTGTGCTGGATCTCAATCCGCCAGTGTCAGAGGAGCAACTCTCTTTGGCAGAAAAACATCAGTTTACCTCGCCTAAGAGAGTGAAGAGTGTGTTCTTTAACCACTCCAGTTTTCAGACCGCTGTGACCAAACCCAGGGCCTTTCCAAAGCGTGGTTCTGATGACCGGTTTCCATTTCCACCTGAGGTGGTCAAGGAGTGGTCTCACTCCCCAAAGGTAGACCCTCCGGTGTCTAGGCTATCAGCCTGGACCGTTGTGTCGGTGGCTGACGGCACCTCACTTAAGGATTCCACTGGCCGTCAGATTGACCTTCTGGCCAAATCTGTGTATGAAGCTGCGGGGGCCGCGTTTTCCCCGACTTTTGCAGCAGTGTGGGCTCTCAAAGCCATCTCTGCTTCTCTAGAGGAGATGCATTCCCTCACCAAGGAATCTATGCCTGAGATGGTTACCTTAACTGCTCAGGCTTCAGCCTTTTCATCTTATGCCATGTCTGCCATGCTAGAGGCTGCTCACCGCACTGCGGTGGCTTCAGCTAATTTTCTTGTTATCTGCAGGATTTTGTGGCTTCGAGAGTGGAAGGCAGATGCTTCTTCCAAGAAGTTTCTTGCTGGGCTCCCTTTCTTTGTCGCTCCATTGGGAGACCCAGACAATTGGGTGTATAGCTTCTGCCTCCGGAGGCCACACAAAGTATTACACTTTAAAAAGTGTAACCCCTCCCCTTCTGCCTATACACCCCCCGTGCATCACGGGCTCCTCAGTTTTTATGCTTTGTGCGAAGGAGGCACACATGCACGCATAGCTCCACAAACTAGTCAGCAGCAGCTGCTGACTATTTCGGATGGAAGAAAAGAGGGCCCATAACAGGGCTCCCGGCATGCTCCCTTCTCACCCCACTCTGGTCGGCGGTGCTGTTAAGGTTGAGGTACCCATTGCGGGTACATAGGCAGGAGCCACATGCTGTTTTCCTTCCCCATCCCTTAAGGGCTCTGGGTGAAGTGGGATCCTAATCGGTCTCCAGGCACTGGGACCGTGCTCCCTCCGCAGCCCCTGGGGAATCTGCTGGACAGGAGCCGGGTATCGTCAGGGACAAGGCCCTGCTACTGTGAGGTACTCTGTGTCCCCTTGGGGACCGCGCATGGAGCGCTTGTGTCATACACGCTGCAGCACTGCTGGGTGTGTTAGTGCGCCGGGGACTACCGCGCTTATTTGCCGGCCGCGCTTATAACTTTAGTCCCCGGCTTTTGCGGCCTAGTACCGCATATTCCCGCCCCCGGGCCTGCCAGTCAGGGGAAGGGCGGGACGCTGCACAGGACGTCAGCGCTGAGGGCCGGAGCATACTTTGTATCCTCCTCCCCCCTCACTGAGCACCGTGGGGCACCAGATTCCCGCACTTTCTAGGGCACGCCCACGGCCCCCTCCTCCTCACAGAACGCCGGCAGCCATTCCTGTCAGCACATCTGAAGCTGGAGAGGAGAGACAACACGGCTCTGGGAGGCCCAGGCAGGGAATCTGGTGATCACACAACCACTTTGGGCGGTCGGTAAGCAGCACCTGTTTCTAGGTGCTGGCCCCACTGAGTGCCGAAGTGTATATATATATATATGCTTATATGCTATACATTTACACTGTACGGTCGCACTGTTGATTTTTGGCTATATACCCTCCTGGATTGTACTCAGAGGAGACAACAGCATGTCGTCCGCAAAAAGCAAGGGTGCCAAAGCACAGGCTTACTTTGCAACCTGTACCTCATGTGCGGCTATACTACCGGCAGGTTCCACCGACCCTCATTGTGTGCAATGCTCGGCCCCTGTGGCACTTACTCAGCCGGAGCCTCTGCTAATGGTGGCCCAAGTGGAACCACCTGCTAACACTGTCCAGGTGACAGGGACGGAGTTTGCAGTATTTGCTGACAAACTTTCTGAGAGTATGGATAAATGGTCTGCTAAGATACTAGAAGCCTTGCAGTCCAGGCCGGTAACACAGGCCCCGGGCACTGTTGAATCATTGACCCCAGGCCCCCCTCGGTTGGAGCAGCAAAGTGCTCCTGATGTGACTCATAGGTCCCAGGGTGAGGTCTCTGACACGGACCGCAGTCCCAGGCCGCCTAAGCGGGCTCGCTGGGAAATTCCCTCGACTTCATCACACTGCTCAGGGTCTCAGCAGGAGGACTCTCTGGAGGATGAAGCGGAGGTGGCAGATCAGGATTCTGATCCTGAGGCCGCTCTCAACCTGGATACACCTGAAGGAGACGCCATAGTGAATGACCTTATAGCGACCATCAATCAGGTGTTGGATCTTTCTCCCCCAGCTCCTCCAATTGAGGAGTCAGCTTCTCAGCAGGAGAAATTCCGTTTCAGATTTCCCAAGCGTACAATGAGTACGTTTCTGGATCACTCTGACTTCAGAGAGGCAGTCCAGAAACACCGAGCTTGTCCAGATAAGCGCTTTTCTAAGCGCCTTAAGGACACACGTTATCCCTTTCCCCCTGACGTGGTCAAGGGTTGGGCTCAGTGTCCCAAGGTGGATCCTCCAGTCTCCAGACTGGCGGCTAGATCCATAGTTGCCGTGGAAGATGGGGCTTCACTCAAAGATGCCACTGACAGACAGATGGAGCTCTGGTTGAAATCCATCTATGAAGCTATCGGCGCGTCCTTTGCTCCGGCATTCGCAGCCGTATGGGCACTCCAAGCTATCTCAGCGTGTCACTTGCAGATTAATGCAGTCACACGTGCCTCTGCTCCGCAGGTGGTGTCCTTAACCTCTCAGGCGTCGGCGTTTGCGTCCTACGCCATTAATGCTGTCCTGGACTCTGCGAGCCGTATGGCGGTGGCTTCCGCCAATTCGGTAGCAGTCCGCAGGGCCATGTGGCTACGTGAATGGAAGGCAGACTCTGCTTCCAAAAAGTTCTTAACCGGTTTGCCATTTTCTGGCGACCGCCTGTTTGGTGAGCGATTGGATGAAATCATTAAACAATCCAAGGGAAAGGACTCATCCTTACCCCAGTCCAAACCAAACAGACCTCAACAACGGAAGGTACAATCGAGGTTTCGGTCCTTTCGGCCCGCGGGCAGGTCTCAATTCTCCTCGTCCAACAGGCCACAGAAGGGTCAGAGGGACTCCGATTCATGGCGGTCTAAGTCACGTCCTAAAAAGACCGCCGGAGGAACCGCTCCCAAAGCGGCCTCCTCATGACTTTCGGCCTCTTCACACCGCATCCTCGGTCGGTGGCAGGCTCTCCCGCTTTTGCGACGCCTGGCTGCCACAGGTAAAGGACCGTTGGGTGAGAGACATTCTGTCTCACGGTTACAGGATAGAGTTCAGCTCTCGTCCTCCGACTCGATTCTTCAGAACATCTCCGCCCCCCGAGCGAGCCGATGCTCTTCTTCAGGCGGTGTGCACTCTGAAGGCAGAAGGAGTGGTGATCCCTGTTCCTATTCAGCAACAGGGTCACGGTTTTTACTCCAACTTGTTCGTGGTGCCAAAAAAGGACGGACCTTTCCGTCCTGTTCTGGACCTAAAACTGCTCAACAAACATGTAAAAACCAGGCGGTTCCGGATGGAATCGCTCCGCTCCGTCATCGCCTCAATGTCCCAAGGAGATTTCCTAGCATCAATCGACATCAAAGATGCTTATCTCCACGTACCGATTGCACCAGAGCATCAGCACTTCCTGCGTTTCGCCATAGGGGACGAACACCTTCAGTTCGTGGCACTGCCTTTCGGCCTGGCGACAGCCCCACGGGTCTTCACCAAGGTCATGGCAACAGTAGTAGCAGTCCTACACTCTCAGGGACACTCGGTGATCCCTTACTTAGACGATCTGCTTGTCAAGGCACCCTCTCAAGTGGCATGCCAACACAGCCTGGACATTGCTCTGGAGACTCTCTAGAGATTCGGGTGGATCATCAATTTCCCAAAGTCAAATCTGACACCGGCCCAATCGCTGACATATCTTGGCATGGAGTTTCATACTCTCTCAGCGATAGTGAAGCTTCCGCTGGACAAACAGCGTTCACTACAGACAGGGGTGCAATCTCTCCTTCAAGGTCAGTCATACCCCTTGAGGCGCCTCATGCACTTCCTAGGGAAGATGGTAGCAGCAATGGAGGCAGTTCCTTTTGCGCAGTTTCATCTGCGTCCACTTCAATGGGACATTCTCCGCAAATGGGACAGGAAGTCGGCGTCCCTCGACAGGAACGTCTCTCTTTCTCAGGCAGCCAAAACCTCCCTTCGGTGGTGGCTTCTTCCCACTTCATTGTCGAAGGGGAAATCCTTCCTACCCCCATCCTGGGCGGTGGTCACGACGGACGCGAGTCTTTCAGGGTGGGGAGCGGTCTTTCTCCACCACAGGGCTCAGGGTACCTGGACTCAGCCAGAGTCCTCCCTTCAGATCAATGTTCTGGAGATAAGGGCAGTGTATCTTGCCCTAAAGGCGTTCCAGCCGTGGCTGGAAGGCAAGCAGATCCGAATTCAGTCGGACAACTCCACAGCGGTGGCATACATCAACCACCAAGGCGGAACACGCAGTCGGCAAGCCTTCCAGGAAGTCCGGCGGATTCTGCTATGGGTGGAAGCCACAGCCTCCACCATATCCGCAGTTCACATCCCGGGCGTAGAAAACTGGGAAGCAGACTTTCTCAGTCGCCAGGGCATGGACGCAGGGGAATGGTCCCTTCACCCGGACGTGTTTCAAGAGATCTGTTGCCGCTGGGGGCTGCCGGACGTCGACCTAATGGCGTCCCGGCACAACAACAAGGTCCCGGCATTCATGGCACGGTCTCAAGATCACAGAGCTCTGGCGGCAGACGCCTTAGTTCAGGATTGGTCGCAGTTTCAACTCCCTTATGTGTTTCCTCCTCTGGCACTGTTGCCCAGAGTGTTACGCAAGATCAGGTCCGACTGCCGCCGCGCCATCCTCGTCGCTCCAGACTGGCCGAGGAGGTCGTGGTACCCGGATCTGTGGCATCTCACGGTGGGCCAACCGTGGGCACTACCAGACCGACCAGACTTGCTGTCTCAAGGGCCGTTTTTCCATCTGAATTCTGCGGCCCTCAACCTGACTGTGTGGCCATTGAGTCCTGGATCCTAGCGTCTTCAGGGTTATCTCAAGAGGTCATTGCCACTATGAGACAGGCTAGGAAACCAACGTCCGCCAAGATCTACCACAGGACGTGGAGGATATTCTTATCCTGGTGCTCTGATCAGGGTTTTACTCCCTGGCCATTTGCCTTGCCCACTTTTCTTTCCTTCCTTCAATCCGGATTGGAAAAGGGTTTGTCGCTCGGCTCCCTTAAGGGACAAGTCTCAGCGCTCTGTGTTTTTTCAGAAGCGCCTAGCCAGACTTCCACAGGTACGCACGTTCCTGCAGGGGGTTTGTCCCATAGTCCCTCCTTACAAGCGTCCGTTAGAACCCTGGGATCTGAACAGGGTACTGATGGCTCTTCAGAAACCACCTTTCGAGCCAATGAAGGATATTTCTCTTTCACGCCTTTCGCAGAAAGTGGTCTTCCTAGTAGCAGTCACATCACTTCGGAGAGTGTCTGAGCTAGCAGCGCTGTCATGCAAAGCCCCTTTCCTGGTGTTTCACCAGGACAAGGTGGTTCTGCGTCCGGTTCCGGAATTTCTCCCTAAGGTGGTATCCCCCTTTCATCTCAATCAGGATATCTCCTTACCTTCTTTTTGTCCTCATCCAGTTCACCAATGTGAAAAGGATTTGCACTTGTTAGATCTGGTGAGAGCACTCAGACTCTACATTTCTCGTACGGCGCCCCTGCGCCGCTCGGATGCACTCTTTGTCCTTGTCGCTGGCCAGCGTAAAGGGTCACAGGCTTCCAAATCAACCCTGGCTCGGTGGATCAAGGAACCAATTCTCGAAGCTTACCGATCTTCTGGGCTTCCGGTTCCCTCAGGGCTGAAGGCCCATTCTACCAGAGCCGTGGGCGCGTCCTGGGCTTTGAGGCACCAGGCTACGGCTCAGCAGGTGTGTCAGGCAGCTACCTGGTCGAGCCTGCACACTTTCACGAAACACTATCAGGTGCATACCTATGCTTCGGCGGATGCCAGCCTAGGTAGACGAGTCCTTCAGGCGGCGGTTGCCCACCTGTAGGAAGGGGCCGTTTTACGGCTCTATTACGAGGTATTATTTTACCCACCCAGGGACTGCTTTTGGACGTCCCAATTGTCTGGGTCTCCCAATGGAGCGACAAAGAAGAAGGGAATTTTGTTTACTTACCGTAAATTCCTTTTCTTCTAGCTCCAATTGGGAGACCCAGCACCCACCCCTGTTTCCTTCGGGCTGTTATTTGTGTACACATGTTGTTAATGTTGAATGGTTTTCAGTTTTCCGAACTTCCTTCGGATTGAATTTACTTTAGACCAATTTATAAGTTTCCTCCTTCTTGCTTTTGCACCAAAACTGAGGAGCCCGTGATGCACGGGGGGTGTATAGGCAGAAGGGGAGGGGCTTTACACTTTTAAGTGTAATACTTTGTGTGGCCTCCGGAGGCAGAAGCTATACACCCAATTGTCTGGGTCTCCCAATTGGAGCTAGAAGAAAAGGAATTTACGGTAAGTAAACAAAATTCCCTTCTTTGCTGGTTCACGGCTATTTGGTGAACAGCTGGATGAAATCATTAAAGAAGCTACTAGCGGGAAGAGTACTTCCATGCCACAAACCAAGACCAGGAAACCCGCCCAGGGTAGGAATCAATCGAGGTTTCGTTCCTTTCGTTCCTCCAACTGGTCATCCTCTAAGCATTCCGCCTCGTCCGCTAACTCAGCCAAGGATCAGAAATTCAACTGGCGCCCAAAAGCGCGTCCGCAGAAGACCGCAGGAGGTTCTGCCACTAAGGCAGCTTCCTCATGACTCTCGGCCCGCTCCAGCCACGTCCTTAGTCGGTGGCAGGCTCTCCCACTTTGGCGACGCTTGGTTAAAGCAAGTCTCCGATCAGTGGGTGAGAGACATCATATCTCACGGCTACAGGATAGAATTCTCTTCCAGCCCTCCAAACAGATTTTTTTCTCTCAACTCCCCCCTGCTCCAAGGCCGCCGCCTTCTCGCAGGCTGTGGCGTCCTTGCAGGCAAACGGAGTGATTGTCCCAGTTCCCGCTCAGGAACGGTTCAGAGGTTTTTACTCAAATCTCTTCCTAGTTCCAAAAAAGGACTGTACCTTCCGGCCCATCCTGGCTCTCAAGCTTCTCAACAAGCATGTCCGGGTGCGGCATTTTCGCATGGAGTCTCTGCGATCAGTCATTGCCTCTATGACCCAAGGGGAGTTCCTGGCGTCCATCGACATCAGAGATGCCTATCTACATGTGCCAATCGCAGTGTCACATCAGCGTTGGTTACGTTTTGCGATAGGAGAGAATCATTTCCAATTTGTGGCTCTCCCCTTCGGGTTAGCCACGGCCCCTCGGGTATTCACCAAGGTCATGGCGGCAGTGATTGCGGTCCTGCACCTCCAGGGGTTAGCAGTGCTTCCTTATCTGGACGACCTTCTGGTCAAGGGTCCATCCAGCGCAGACTGTCAGCGGAGTGTTTCGCTCACTCTCGCCACCCTAGCCCAATTCGGGTGGATTGTCAATCTTCCCAAATCCACTCTGACAACGACCCAGAGTCTCACGTACCTAGGGATGCAGTTCGAGACTTTGCCGGCACTTGTGAAGTTGCCCTTAATCAAACAGCAGTCTCTCCGGCTAGCGGTGCGCTCTCTCCTGAGGCCCCGCCGTTATTCCCTCAGGCGCCTGATGCAGGTGCTGGGTCAAATGGTGTCTTCCATGGAGGCGGTTCCCTTTGCCCAGTTCCAGCTGCGTCCTCTGCAGCTGGACATTCTCCGCTGTTGGGACAAGCGGCCTTCCTCCTTACAGAGGTTAGTGGCTCTGTCGCCACGGACCAGGAGTTTTCTTCAGTGGTGGCTTCGGCCCCTCTCCCTGTCCCAAGGGCGCTCCTTCCTGGCCCCGTCCTGGGTGATTCTCACCACGGATGCCAGCCTATCCGGCTGGGGAGCGGTACATCTCCACCACAGAGCTCAGGGCACTTGGACTCCGTCCGAGTCAGCCCTTTCAATCAATGTGCTGGAAACCAGAGCTGTGCTTCTAGCTCTCCTAGCCTTTCACCACCTGTTGGCGGGCAGGCACATTCGAGTACAGTCAGACTACGCGACAGCGGTTGCCTACATCAATCACCAAGGCGGGACACGCAGCCGCCTGGCAATGTTGGAGGTCCAACGCATTCTTCAATGGGCGGAGGACTCCAAGTCCACCATATCCGCAGTCCACATCCCAGGCGTGGAAAACTGGGAGGCAGATTATCTCAGCCGTCAATCCGTGGACGGTGGCGAGTGGTCCCTGCACCCGGCAGTGTTTCAGTCAATCTGCCGCAAGTGGGGCACTCCGGACGTGGACCTAATGGCATCCCGTCACAACAACAAGGTTCCGGTTTACGTGGCTCGCTCCCACAATCCTCAGGCCTTCGCCGCAGACGCTCTGGTTCAAGACTGGTCCCAGTTTCGTCTGTCCTACGTGTTTCCCCTCTAGCTCTCTTGCCCAGAGTCCTGCGCAAGATCAGAATGGAGGGCCGTCGAGTCATCCTCATTGCATCGGACTGGCCCAGGCGAGCTTGGTATCCGGACCTGCTCCAACTGTCCGTGGAGATGCCGTGGCATCTTCCGGACCGTCCAGACCTGCTCTCGCAAGGTCCGTTTTTCCGCCCGAATTCTGCGGCACTCAAATTGACGGTGTGGCTCTTGAGTCCTGGATTTTGACGACTTCTGGTATTCCTCCTGAAGTCATCTCCACTATGACTCGGGCCCGTAAGTCTTCCTCCGTCAAGATCTATCACAGGACTTGGAAAATTTTCCTGTCGTGGTGTCGCTCTTCCGGCCATTCTCCTTGGCCATTCTCGTTGCCGACCCTTCTGTCTTTTTTACAGTCCGGTCTGCAGCTAGGACTGTCCCTCAACTCTCTCAAGGGACAAGTCTCAGCTCTATCAGTGCTGTTCCAGCGGCGTCTCGCCCGGCTGGCTCAGGTCCGCACTTTTATGCAAGGTGCGTCTCACATCATTCCGCCTTATCGGCGGCCCTTGGATCCCTGGGACCTTAACTTGGTCCTCACGGTATTGCAGAAACCCCCCTTTGAGCCTCTTAGGGAGGTTTCTTTGTTTCGTCTTTCATAGAAAGTGGCCTTTCTGGTGGCCATAACTTCTCTCAGGAGAGTCTCTGATTTGGCTGCGCTCTCCTCGGAGTCACCTTTTTTGGTTTTTCACCAAGACAAGGTAGTTCTCCGTCCGACCCCGCACTTTCTTCCTAAGGTGGTCTCTCCCTTCCACCTTAACCAGGATATTTCCTTGCCTTCCTTCTGTCTGGCCCCTGTTCATCGCTTTAAGAAAGCGCTGCATACTCTAGATCTGGTGCGTGCTCTCCGGATTTCTGTGTCTCGCACCGCTGCGCTTAGGCGGTGCACCTCTCTTTTTGTGCTAACCACAGGGCGGCGCAAGGGTCTCTCTGCTTCTAAGCCGACCTTGGCCTGTTGGATTAGATCGACCATTTCGGACGCCTACCAGAGTACTCAGGTGCCTCCCCTGCCAGGGATCAAAGCACACTCGACCAGAGCTGTCGGTGCCTCTTGGGCTTTTAGGCACCAGGCTACGGCTCAACAAGTCTGTCAGGCTGCCACTTGGACTAGCCTGCATACCTTTTCGAAGCACTACCAAGTGCATGCTCATGCTTCGGCAGATGCGAGCTTGGGCAGACGCATCCTTCAGGCGGCTGTCGCCCACTTGTGAAGTTAGGCTCCGCCTACTTCTTTTTTTCTGTTTATTCCCACCCAGGGACAGCTTTGGAACGTCCCATGGTCTGGGTCTCCCAAAGGAACGATAAAGAAAAAGAGAATTTTGTTACTTACCGTAAATTCTTTTTCTTATAGTTCCGTATTGGGAGACCCAGCACCCTCCCTGTTGCCTGTTGGCAATTTTCTTGTTCCATGTGTTATCACCGGCTGTTGTCGTGGACAGAGTCTCCGGTTGTTCCGGTTCTTACTCGGTTCTACTTGTGGGTGGCTATTCTCCTTCAGCTTTTGCACTAAACTGGCTAGGACTGGCTACCAGGGGGTGTATAAGCTCAGAGGGAGGAGCTACACTTTTAAGTGTAGTACTTTGTGTGTCCTCCGGAGACAGAAGCTAAACACCCATGGTCTGGGTCTCCCAATACGGAACTATAAGAAAAAGAATTTACGGTAAGTAACAAAATTCTCTTTATTTAACATACAAACCTAAATTAAACAGAATCATATATTCTCATGACACATCTGTTGTCTTTCTCTCGGGCATATGACTGTGCAAGCTGTGATTTCTGTGGAAAATTGCAGCACAAAAGCCTCTTCTTAAGGCCATTTTCCCCACAGCGGTATTTTAGGCTTTATTTGGACGCCATTATCAAGTACAAAACATAAAGATGGATAATATGGCGGGGTTTTTTTTCTATTCTATATTGTTTGTTCTGTAGTTTGTTTACAAATATTGATTGAAAATACTGACCAACATACACATGTATGAAAGTGACCTATGGGTCTATAATGTCTGGGTCTGTAACCCTAGATGACACTGCAGTGCCCGGGAGTAATTACTGAAGAGCTGGGGAAGGGGCTGCAGGGTCAGACTCAGCAAGCCATTTGTAGTCTAGAGCCCTGCAGATACGGTAAAGGACGGCTACTGCAGATACCAAATGGTAGGATGTCTCCTTGTCTGTAGAGGATTGAACGATCACTAATCCTTCTATATTTCTCCTTGTGATGTAGGTTCTGCGGAGTGCGGAAGACATTGCGGTGTCCTTGGCAGTAGAGAAGGGCTGCACATGGCTGAATACAAACATCTCAGGTAAGAGGCAACATCTACCCTAGATAAAATTATATCCTGATGTGTATTTTCCATTAATCCTTAAACATTCTGTCTATCACAGCATTAATTAGGAGGGAAGTGAAAGCCAAATTCAATCAAATGGTGAAGTCACTCAGTGCAGGCCCCTCAGCGGAAGGGCCGGATGTAAAGAGAGGGTGCCGGGAGGGCTGTGGGCACCGAGCTACACTCCCTTCCAAGCTTCTTATAGAAATAAAGGTAGGTGCTGTCTCATCTGTCATTCTGGATTCTACCTGCTCTTGTCATGAGAAAGGTCTCCTTATTAGGTATAGGGAACCTTTCAGCCGATTCTAGGGGCAGCGTAACTCAGCCCAGCTGCACGATTACAGAGAGGTGTGTTTTATAGTGTGAAGAGCTGTTACCGGCACTGCTCCAGGTGATTACCTTTGTACACACATGGATAGACCTGTCAAAATCACCTGGAATGGCACCGGAAAAAGCCAATCATGGGTGGCACCGGACTAGTCTGGTCTCTAAGGTAATAGAGGGGTTCAGCTTTGCAGAAATAAAATCTGCATCTTTATTGCTAAGATTCTAAATAACATTATAGGAAACAAAACCAAATTCCAACATGCATGACTAGTTTTTAATCGCCATGCAAATATATTAAGAGGCAAAAAACCTCCAAAATTACATATAATAACAGGAGAAAGGGGAGTCGGAAAAAGCACAATGAGGATACAGAACCTCTGAGGAAGCCATGTACTTTGCTTGTTTTTAAATATGCGATACGTACATTAGGTCTGTAGCTTCTCTCGGCATTTGGGTGAT
This sequence comes from Anomaloglossus baeobatrachus, assembly GCF_048569485.1. NCBI lineage: Eukaryota > Metazoa > Chordata > Amphibia > Anura > Aromobatidae > Anomaloglossus > Anomaloglossus baeobatrachus. The sequence continues at coordinate 41,643,890 of NC_134364.1, read as the reverse complement.
CTATGATCCTCCACCACAACCCGGCAGTGTGAGTATTGGGGTTATTTTGGTCTGACTGTGGTCGGGTATTTACCTACTTATACATACAATGTGTAATTTGTTTGCCTAGATTTTGCAATTATGGGGGCCTACCTGATATGTGCACATTACTTTGGGTACTTCAGATATTAAACGCATTTATCCTGTTATTGATCTTGCAGGCCCCTTTTGATGTTAGGATTTAGGCAATTTTTGCACAGTGTAATTTGACCACTGATCAGACCGCCACAGTTACTTACCACCTGGGTTCCAGTTGGTCCGTCTATTTAACTGACACACATTTTCATGTTTAACGGACCACTAATTATTGGTGTTGGCATGGACCCCTTTATGTCTCTCTGTGCTATATGGATCAATCTATGTTCCAATTTTATTCATATTCATGTCAATAAAAATTGTTTTTCTAATTTCTTTGTCGCTCTATTGGGAGACCCAGACAATTGGGTGTATAGGCTATGCCTCCGGAGGCCGCACAAAGTATTACACTCAAAAGTGTTAAGCCCCTCCCCTTCTGCCTATACACCCCCCGTGCTCCCACGGGCTCCTCAGTTTTTTGCTTTGTGCGAAGGAGGCAGACATGCACGCACAGCTCCACAGATTGGTCAGCAGCAGCTGCTGACTATGTCGGATGGAAGAAAAGTGGGCCCATATAGGGCCCCCAGCATGCTCCCTTCTCACCCCACTCTTGTCGGCGGTGTTGTTAAGGTTGAGGTATCCATTGCGGGTACGGAGGCTGGAGCCCACATGCTGTTTTCCTTCCCCATCCCCCTCAGGGCTCTGGTGGAAGTGGGATCCTATCGGTCTCCAGGCACAGGAGACCGTGCTTCATCCACAACTCCTGTGGAGCCTGCTGGATAGGAGCCGGGTATCGTTCAGGGACATGGCCCTGCTACTTGGAGGTACTCTGTATCCCCGTGGGGACCGCGCACAGCAACACTCCAGCTTTGCTGGGTGTGCTAGTGCACCGGGGACCGCGGCGCTGACCGGGTTAATATGTGCCATTACACACTCAGCGTTGCTGAGTGTGTTTATGTATAGGGACTGCCGCACTGACCGCCGCTGCCATGGAAGCACTGCGGCGCGGCTGGGACTTGTAGTGCGCCGGGGACTTCCACGCCAGCCGCGCTTTTACGGCGGCCGCGTTTATTACTAGAGTCCCCGGCTTTTTGCGGCCTAGTTTCCTTTCCTCCCGCCCACAGCCCTGACAGGCAGGGGAAGGGCGGGACGCTGCACAGAACGAGCAGCACTGAGGGCTGGAGCATGCTTTGCATACTCCACTCCCCTCACTGTGCACAGTGCAGGCACCAGTTCCCGCTCTTTCTGGGTCACGCCCACGGCTCTCTCCTCTCCTCAGGACGCATTCCTGTCAGCTCCTCGGACGCTGCAGAGGGGGACAAAATCTGGGAGACCCAGGCAGGGACTCTGGTGACCGCACAACCGCTTTAAGCGGGTGGTAAGCAGCACCTGTGGTGCTAGCCCCATTGTGCAGTAGTGTAACATTATATGTTTATTTTACACCGTATAGTGCACAGTTGATTTCTGGCTATATACCCTATTGTGTTGCTCAGGGAAGATAATAGCATGGCGCCCACGAAAGGCAGGGGTGCCAAAACACAGGCTTATTATGTTGCCTGCGCCGCATGTACGACCCCGCTACCGGCAGGTTCCACTGACCCTCATTGTAGGCACTGTTCGGCCCCTGTGGCACTTACTCAGCCAGAGCCTCTGCTAGGGGGGGCCCAGGGGGAGCCACCTGCTAACACTGTTCAGGTGACAGGGACGGAGTTTGCAAAACTCTCTGAGACTATGGCTAAGATACTAGAAGCCTTGCAGTCCAGACCGGTATCTCAGCACAGGGACTCTGTTGATTCTTTGTTCCCTGGCCCACCTCAGCTGGACCAACAATGTCCTCCCGGGGTATCTCATGGATCCCAAGCTGAGGGATCTGACACAGACCCCAGTCCCAGACCGATTAAGCGAGCTCGCTTTGATTTTCCCTCGACATCATCTTATTGTTCAGGGTCTCAGCGAGGGGAATCGCTGGTCGATGACGCGGAAGTAGCTGATCAGGATTCTGATCCTGAGGCCGCTCTCAATCTTGATACTCCGGACGGGGACGCCATAGTGAACGACCTTATTGCGTCCATCAATCGTATGTTGGATATTTCTCCCTCAGCTCCTCCGGCGGAGGAGTCTGCTTCCCAGCAGGAGAAATTCCGGTTCAGGTTCCCCAAGCGTACACCGAGTATGTTTCTGGACCACTCTGATTTCAGAGAGGCAGTCCAGAATCACCATGCTTGTCCAGATAAGCGTTTTTCTAAGCGCCTTAAGGATGCACGTTATCCCTTTCCCCCTGACGTGGTCAAGGGTTGGACTCAGTGTCCCAAAGTGGATCCTCCAATCTCCAGACTGGCAGCTAGATCCATACTTGCAGTGGAAGATGGGGCTTCACTCAAAGATGCCACTGACAGGCAGATGGAGCTCTGGTTGAAATCCATCTATGAAGCTATCAGCGCTTCTTTTGCCCCAGCATTCGCAGCCGTATGGGCGCTACAAGCTATCTCAGCAGGTCAAGCGCAAATTGACGCAGCCACACGCACGTCCGCGCCACAGGTGGCGTCCATAACCACTCAGACGTCGGCATTTGCGTCTTACGCTATTAATGCTATCCTGGACTCTGCGAGCCGTACGGCGGTTGCAGCCGCCAATTCGGTGGTACTCCGCAGGGCCTTGTGGCTACGGGAATGGAAGGCAGATTCTGTTTCCAAAAAGCGCTTAACCAGTTTGCCAATTTCTGGCGAACGATTGTTTGGCGAGCGTTTGGATGAAATCATCAAACAATCCAAGGGAAAGGATACATCCTTACCCCAGCCCAAACCGAACATACCCCAACAGAGGAAGGGGCAGTCGAGGTTTCGGTCCTTTCGGGGCGCGGGCAGGTCCCAATTCTCCTCGTCCAAAAGGCCTAAGAAAGATCAAAGGAACTCTGATGCATGGCGGTCTAAGTCACGTCCTAAACAGACCACCGGAGGTGCCGCTACCAAAGCGGCCTCCTCATGACTTTCGGCATCCTCACTCCGCATCCTCGGTCGGTGGCAGGCTCTCCCGCTTTTGCGACACCTGGCTGCCACAAGTAAAAGACCGCTGGGTGAGAGACATTCTGTCTCACGGTTACAAGATAGAGTTCACCTCTCGTCCCCCGACTCGATTCTTCAGGTCATCCCCGCCTCCCGAGCGAGCCGAGGCTCTTCTGCAGGCGCTGGGCATTCTGAAGGCAGAAGGAGTGGTGGTCCCTGTTCCTCTTCAGCAACAGGGTCACGGTTTTTACTCCAATTTGTTTGTGGTCCCAAAGAAGGACGGGTCTTTCCGACCTGTCCTGGACCTGAAACTTCTCAACAAACACGTAAAGACCAGGCGGTTCCGGATGGAATCCCTCCACTCCGTCATCGCCTCAATGTCCCAGGGAGATTTCCTTGCATCGATCGATATCAAAGATGCTTATCTCCACGTACCGATTGCTCCGGAGCACCAGCGCTTCTTGCGCTTCGCCATAGGGAACGAACACCTGCAGTTCGTGGCACTGCTGTTCGGCCTGGCAACAGCCCCACGGGTTTTCACCAAGGTGATGGCTACTGTAGTAGCGGTCCTCCACTCTCAGGGTCACTCGGTGATCCCGTACTTGGACGATCTGTTGATCAAGGCACCCTCTCTAGAGGCATGCCAACACAGCCTCGACGCTACCCTGGAGACTCTCCAGAGTTTCGGGTGGATCATCAATTTTCCAAAGTCAAATCTGACACCGGCCCAATCGCTGACATACCTTGGCATGGAGTTTCATACCCTCTCAGCGATAGTGAAGCTTCCGCTGATCAAGCAGCGGTCACTACAGACAGGGGTACAATCTCTTCTTCAAGGTCGGTCACACACCTTGAGGCGCCTCATGCACTTCCTGGGGAAGATGGTGGCAGCAATGGAGGCAGTTCCTTTCGCGCAGTTTCACCTGCGTCCTCTTCAATGGGACAGCCTACGCAAATGGGACAGGAAGCCGACGTCCCTCGACAGGAACGTCTCCCTCTCGCAGGCGACCAAAGCTTCCCTTCGGTGGTGGCTTCTTCCCACTTCATTATCGAAAGGGAAATCCTTCCTACCCCCATCCTGGGAGGTGGTCACGACGGACGCGAGTCTGTCAGGGTGGGGAGCGGTTTTTCTCCACCACAGGGCTCAGGGTACGTGGACCCAGCAAGAGTCCTCGCTTCAGATCAATGTTCTGGAAATACGGGCAGTGTATCTTGCCCTGAAAGCGTTCCAGCAGTGGCTGGAAGGCAAGCAGATCAGAATTCAGTCAGACAATTCCACAGCGGTGGCATACATCAACCACCAAGGCGGCACACGCAGTCGGCAAGCCTTCCAGGAAGTCCGGCGGATTCTGCTGTGGGCGGAAGCCACGGCCTCCACCATCTCCGCAGTTCACATTCCAGGCGTGGAAAACTGGGAAGCAGATTATCTCAGTCGCCAGGGCATGGACGCAGGGGAATGGTCCCTTCACCCGGACGTGTTTCAGGAGATCTGTTGCCGCTGGGGGGTGCCGGACGTCGACCTCATGGCGTCCCGGCACAACAACAAGGTACCGGCGTTCATGGCACGGTCTCAAGATCCCAGAGCTCTGGCGGCAGACGCCTTAGTTCAGGATTGGTCGCAGTTTCAGCTCCCTTATGTGTTTCCTCCGCTGGCACTGTTGCCCAGAGTGTTACGCAAGATCAGGGCCGACTGCCGCCGCGTCATCCTCGTCGCTCCAGACTGGCCGAGGCGGTCGTGGTACCCGGATCTGTGGCATCTCACGGTCGGCCAACCGTGGGCACTACCAGACCGACCAGACTTGCTGTCTCAAGGACCGTTTTTCCATCTGAATTCTGCGGCCCTCAACCTGACTGTGTGGCCATTGAGTCCTGGATCCTAGCGTCCTCAGGGTTATCTCAAGAGCTCATTGCCACTATGAGACAAGCTAGGAAACCAACGTCCGCCAAGATCTACCACAGGACGTGGAAAATTTTCCTGTCGTGGTGCTCTGCTCAGGGTATTTCTCCCTGGCCTTTTGCTTTGCCCACTTTTCTGTCCTTCCTTCAATCTGGACTGGAAAAGGGTTTGTCGCTCGGCTCCCTTAAGGGACAAATCTCAGCGCTCTCTGTGTTTTTCCAGAAGCGCCTAGCCAGACTTCCACAGGTACGCACGTTCCTGCAGGGGGTTTGTCACATCGTCCCTGTGAGGCAAATCCCGGGATATGAAGATGAATTATGACTCCAGTCATAATCCCTCATCACTCCCTGGCAGTGCCCCCTCCCTTCTTGTTCTCAGTGTTCCACTTACACCTCCATGGCCATGTCCTGTGATATGGAAATGAGGTGGTGTGGGAACAATGGACACAGGATGACTCCCTGCCGTCACCCTGTAACAAGAGTTGTATCTCATTAGCAAGGCTATGGAACTAGCAGACAGAACGACTCCAGTAAAAAATGGTTCATATCTCGCAAGCCATATTTCCGATAAATATGGCAACCATAAAAATGGTGTCTCCGCATGCGGACGATGCCGGCACACCCTTTTAATGGGAGCAGGACATTGGGAAATGCCCCAGGCGTGATATCAGCCAATGGGGAACTGGCAGACAGGTCATGAGTCCCCTCGTTCTGTAGCTAAATTCATAGCTGTCACAATGAGAGCGTCGGCGTCCGCCTACGACGCTCCCAGGCCAAGTTATGGCCATATTCCATGTTGTGGATTTTGTCCATAACTCCAGCCAGGGGTGGAGCAGTGCTCCCTCTGAGGTCACTAAGGTAGGAGGGGACCTGGACTTGCCCAGGTTGATAACCCTACTTCGGCCATTTTCCAGTGTTCTTTTCGCTGGGGGCACGTGTAGGAAACATCTGTGGGAAGGATCCTAGAAACCTGGGTACAGCGCCCCCCTGTGGCCAGACGCAACAAGGTAACTGCTGGAACTGTGTATGCCTGTTTGTAACCCATGCTTTATCTGTAACTGTACTCTGACATATGTATATTCTGTAGATTCCCTATTGTATATATTGTAGTTTCTAGTGTGCTTTAGGCTGATTAAATTATATAATTAATCTTGGGCTGTTCTGTTATCTCGATCTTGAATCCCACGTCTGTGTGTTCGGCTAATAGTTACCGTAAATCGGTTGGTGGCAGCGAATTGTGCCAAGGATTATTGTGGGGAGGCCAGTGAGATTCGGGGAGATTTTATATATTCCGCCCGCGGAGGTCGGGGGAATATATACCTTACTCTCACCGGGGACCCTTCAATAATCGGCATAAGTAGTATAGCGGCCTCCTTTCTTATGGTCGGGCAATTCCATAATTGGCCTGACTATAAGAGGGGCGCTAGAGAGCGCGTCACGTGCTCTGTCTGTCGGTCGGGAGGTATAAAGGAGGGGTGACCCCCACTTGTTACCCCCCGATTGTGACGTACTGGTAGCCAGCGCGGGGGATTTCTGAGTGACCCCCCCCGGTGGTTTGTGACATATTGGTGGCATAGCGGTGGGATCGAGATAATAGTGTGTGTGAGTGTGAGACCCATACTCCCAGACACTAAAGACTGCCTGCAGCAGCTGTGGCTGCTGGGGTCTTCAGACTAGCTCAACACTAGAGTGTCAGAGTGCAGATACTGTAAGGTGTGTGGAGGCATCAGGTGTCAGTTCTGTGTCAGTGACCAAAAGTCTGCAAGAATGGCTGATGGCACCAGGAGCAGAGCTATGCAACTGGCCAATGCTAAGGCAGGAGCCGAAGAGAGGGAGGACGGTGCTGTGGACAGTAATGAGGAGGTTGCCCACGAGTCCTCCAGGAGCTCGACGCCAGAAAACAGCTCTGCAGAGGACATTGCACAACCTAGCAATTATGGACAAGATGAGGAGCAGCTCACCCAAGGGTCCTCAACGAGCCAGATGCCAGCCCTCCGCTCTGCAATGGACAGTGAAGCACCAGGCTCCGCAGCGGGCCGCAGATCACCACGTGCCATTCCACCGAGCCTGGGAGGCTCGGATAGCCTTCTTCAAATGGCTATGGCCCTTCTCCAGGCTGGAGACCAGAAGGGCTACAAGGAACTCCTGGCAGAGCGCAGGGCAGAGCGGCAGGCAGCGCGTGATGCTGAGGCTGCGGAGCGGCAAGCAGCGCGTGAAGAGCGCCAGGCAGAGCGTGAGGCTGCGGAGCGACAGGCAGACCGTGACTACCAGCTGCATCTAGCTCAGCTCCGGCCCTCATCAGCCACACGTGACCTTCAAGACACCAAACTTCCAAAGGTCCGTGTTGAGGACTTCCCAGTGCTGGAGAAGGATGGAGACTTGGACTCTTTCTTGACTGCTTTTGAACGGACTTGCTTGCAGCACCATCTGGACAAGGACCAGTGGGCCAAATACCTGACCCCCCGTTTAAGGGGTAAGGCCCTGGAAATCCTTGGGGACTTGCCTGCTGAGGCAGATCAGGGCTACGACACCATCAAGCGGGCCCTGATCCAACAGTACAACCTCACTCCGGAGTCCTACCGCAAGAAGTTCCGGACCCTGCAGAAGGGACCAAAGGACTCCTGGGCTGACCACCGGCGGGCACTTGCCCGAGCTGCCGACCACTGGACCCAAGGCCTGCAGCTTTCCACCGGACCGGAGATCCTGGACTTGTTCATCACGGAGCAACTCTTGTGGAACTGCCCTGAGGATCTCCGCCAGTTCATCCGAGACCAGAAGCCAAAGGGGTCCACGGCTACAGCTGCCCTGGCCGATGACTACACCAACAATCGGGCTCCTGAAGCCAGGAGAGCAGCCACCAGCAGCACCTGGAGAGGGGGTAAGATGAACTCTGCGACTGCCCCACCTGCCCCTAGACTGCAGGGGGTGTCCCCCTCAACTCCCCTCTCCAGGCCCGTGGCAGAACCAAGACGGTGCCACCAGTGCAACCTACCTGGACACTTCAAGGCCATGTGCCCTCAGCGTCCCAAGGCCCCGGCTCCGTCCCCGTCCCAAGGGCCGCCCAAGGTGTATTGTGTGGGTGGGGTTGGTGGTAGGTCCCTGGACAGCTTCCAACCTGTCACCGTCGGCCGGTCTGTGACCATGGGACTGCGAGACAGCGCCTCGGAGGTGACTCTGGTGCGGCCTGAGATGGTGTCCCCCCAAGACTTGATCCCTGGAAAAACCCTCGCTGTCTCCGGGATTGGAGGCATTGACCCGGCGCTGCCTGTTGCTGACATTTATGTGGACTGGGGCGCAGGGCGAGGGGTGAGGGAGGTGGGGGTAACTGATCGGATCCCTGCAAACGTGCTACTTGGGACAGATTTGGGGCAGATAACCTCCCAGTTTGGGCCCCCCCCAAGGGCTGAACCTTCAGCCCGTACGGACATGACTCCTAACAATGTTAATGTGTTATCTATGAATGATGTAAGGGAGGAGGGAGTGAACTCTGATATTTCTGCTTGCACAGACACCATAGACACACACACAGCTGCAGCTGTGACAGGGGAGGGGGTCAGAGAAAGGTGTGACAATGCCTCTACAAGTAATCAGCCTGTGAGCTGGGATCTGTTGCCCTCTGCAGGGATAAGCAGAGAGCAGGGTGCTGCAGGGGGAGGACCAGTGTGTGGGGTGGGGGCTACCACAGCAAATGTGGGGTCCCCAGAGATTTCACAGCGGGGTTCTGTTGCTGCAGGAGGGGAACAGGCAGGTGAGATTGGGGCCGGTCCAGGAGCGGAAGTGCTCCCAGGTAAGATCTCGGTGCATGGTTCCCCCACAACCGGGGTGTCAGGAAGCCAGGTAGGTCTGCCTGAACCGGCGACTTGGTCAGGAACGGAGGAGGAGCAGGCACGACCCACGGTCGCAGCGGCTGTGGCCGCTGTCACCCGCAGTGGGAGTGCTGGAAGCCAAGGGGCCTCCCGGAGGTCCGATAGCTCTTCCCCTTCTGACCAAGTGGCAGCCGAGTCAGGTGGAGGCCAGGACACAGGTCCCGGGGTACTGACCGAAGATGTGACAGTCTCGTCGATTCTGGCCACATCTAGTCAGGGGTTTCAGGCAGCGTTAGAAGCTGACGACAGCCTGAAAGCTCTTAAGGAGCAGGCGGCCCAGCCTCCCTCGGACTCGGACCCGGAGCGAGTGGTCTGGGACCAAGGACGGCTGTACCGGGCCACGGTCCAGCAGGGTTCACCGGAGGCGTGGCCCAGGGACCGACAGTTGGTGGTACCCTATCCGTTCCGGACGGAGTTGTTGCGGATCGCACATGAGATTCCGATGGCCGGACACCTAGGGATCGCTAAGACCAAGGCCAGGTTAAACCAGCATTTCTACTGGCCAAAAATGGGGGCCGATGTGGCTGCCTACTGCCGTTCGTGTGAAACCTGTCAGAGAGTGGGGAAGGCGGGGCCACGCCCCAAAGCCCCACTGGTATCTCTGCCAATCATCGATGAGCCTTTCAGGAGGGTGGCTGTGGATCTGGTCGGCCCGCTGGCCATCCCCAGCAGCTCCGGGAAACGCTTCATACTGACGGTAGTGGACTATGCCACCCGGTACCCAGAAGCAGTGGCCTTGTCGTCCATTCGGGCTGACAAGGTGGCCACCGCATTGCTGGAGATTTTCTCCCGAGTGGGTTTTCCCCAGGAAATGCTCACTGACCGGGGGACCCAATTCATGTCCCAGCTGATGGAGGCCCTCTGTAAGCAAGTCCAGGTGCGACATCTGGTGGCCAGCCCGTACCATCCACAGACTAATGGCCTGTGCGAGCGGTTCAATGGCACCTTAAAGCAGATGCTTAAGATGTTGGTCGACTCCCATGGGCGTGACTGGGAGCGGTATCTCCCACACCTGTTATTTGCTTACCGGGAGGTTCCACAGGCCTCAACAGGATTCTCACCGTTTGAGCTCCTGTACGGGCGACGTGTGCGGGGCCCCCTGGCTCTGGTGAAAGAGGCTTGGGAAGGGGATTTGGCCACCCCTGGAGTGTCGGTTATCGAGTATGTCATGCGCTTCCGGGACAAAATGCAGGCCTTGACGCAACTGGTACACGACAATATGGCTCAAGCCCAGGCCGATCAGAAGCGTTGGTACGACCAGAACGCTTGTGAGAGGACCTACCAAGTGGGTCAAAAGGTGTGGGTACTGGTCCCCGTACCACAGGACAAGCTTCAGGCAGCCTGGGAAGGCCCATACCTCGTGTACCAGCAGCTCAACCCTGTAACGTACCTGGTCACCCTGGACCCTGCCCGTGGAAGGCGGAAGCCCTTCCATGTGAACATGATGAAGGCACATCATGAGCGGGAGGCATGTGCGCTCCCCGTGTGCAACCTGCCCGAGGAGGGAGAAGCGGAAACCCTCTTGGATATGCTAGCCCAGGTTAGGGCAGGCGGATCCATTGAGGATGTGGAGGTTGGCCACCAGCTCTTGGAAGACCAACGGTCCCAGCTGTGGGCCACCCTCCTCCCCTTCCGGGGGTTGTTTACCAACCAGCCCGGAAGGACTGACTTGGCTGTCCATCACGTGGACACTGGGGATCATCCCCCGATCCGGCGTTCAGCATATCGGGTCTCCCTGGAGGTGCAGCAACACATGCGCCAGGAGATTGACGAGATGCTGAAGCTGGGGGTGATCCAGGCATCCAACAGCGCTTGGGCCTCGCCTGTAGTCCTCGTCCCTAAGAAGGACCGAACCACTCGGTTCTGCGTGGACTACAGGGGGCTCAATGCGGTCACGGTCGCCGATGCGTACCCAATGCCACGCATCGATGACCTGCTCGATCAGTTGGCCGGGGCTCAGTACCTGACCATCATGGATCTGAGCCGGGGATATTGGCAGATCCCCCTGACTCGCAAGGCCAGGGAACGCTCTGCCTTTATTACCCCATTTGGACTGTACGAGTCCACGGTGATGCCATTCGGGATGAGGAATGCCCCTGCCACTTTCCAGCGGATGGTCAACACCCTGCTCAAGGGACTTGAAGGGTACGCGGCCGCGTACCTGGATGACATTGCCGTCTTCAGTCCCACCTGGGAGGACCACCTAGAGCATCTAGCACAGGTGCTCAGGCGGATCCACCGGGCAGGTTTGACCATCAAGCCGGGAAAGTGTCAGCTGGCCATGAGCGAGGTCCAGTACCTCGGTCACCGGGTAGGTGGGAGAACACTGAAGCCCGAGCCTGAGAAAGTGGAAGCCATCGCATCCTGGCCCACCCCCAGGACCAAGAAGCAGGTGATGTCCTTCTTGGGGACCGCTGGGTACTATAGGAGGTTTGTTCCATGCTATAGTAGCCTGGCAAAGCCCTTGACGGACCTCACCAAGAAGAAGCTGCCCTCTGCAGTCGATTGGACAATGGACTGCGAGACAGCCTTCCGGGCCCTAAAGGACGCCCTGTCCAGCCCGCCCGTGCTACAGGCAGCCGACTTCACGCGGCCGTTTGTAGTACAGACCGACGCCAGTGACTTCGGCCTCGGTGCGGTGCTCAGCCAGGTGGACTCTGCGAGCCAAGAGCACCCAGTCTTGTACCTGAGCAGGAAGCTGTTACCAAGGGAAGTTGCCTATTCCACGATGGAGAAGGAGTGCCTGGCCATAGTGTGGGCCCTGCAGCGTCTGCAACCCTATCTATACGGGCGCCACTTCATCGTGGAGACGGACCACAATCCCCTCAGCTGGTTGCACACCGTCTCTGGGACGAATGGGCGATTGTTGCGATGGAGCCTTGCGCTCCAGCAATACAACTTCACCATTCGCCACAAAAGGGGCCGTGACCACGGTAACGCAGACGGGCTGTCCCGACAAGGAGAGGTCGCGGACGGGCGCACGGGGGAACACCGGAGTGTGCTGCCCCCTAGCGCCCTCAAAAGGGGGGAGGTGTGAGGCAAATCCCGGGATATGAAGATGAATTATGACTCCAGTCATAATCCCTCATCACTCCCTGGCAGTGCCCCCTCCCTTCTTGTTCTCAGTGTTCCACTTACACCTCCATGGCCATGTCCTGTGATATGGAAATGAGGTGGTGTGGGAACAATGGACACAGGATGACTCCCTGCCGTCACCCTGTAACAAGAGTTGTATCTCATTAGCAAGGCTATGGAACTAGCAGACAGAACGACTCCAGTAAAAAATGGTTCATATCTCGCAAGCCATATTTCCGATAAATATGGCAACCATAAAAATGGTGTCTCCGCATGCGGACGATGCCGGCACACCCTTTTAATGGGAGCAGGACATTGGGAAATGCCCCAGGCGTGATATCAGCCAATGGGGAACTGGCAGACAGGTCATGAGTCCCCTCGTTCTGTAGCTAAATTCATAGCTGTCACAATGAGAGCGTCGGCGTCCGCCTACGACGCTCCCAGGCCAAGTTATGGCCATATTCCATGTTGTGGATTTTGTCCATAACTCCAGCCAGGGGTGGAGCAGTGCTCCCTCTGAGGTCACTAAGGTAGGAGGGGACCTGGACTTGCCCAGGTTGATAACCCTGCTTCGGCCATTTTCCAGTGTTCTTTTCGCTGGGGGCACGTGTAGGAAACATCTGTGGGAAGGATCCTAGAAACCTGGGTACAGCGCCCCCCTGTGGCCAGACGCAACAAGGTAACTGCTGGAACTGTGTATGCCTGTTTGTAACCCATGCTTTATCTGTAACTGTACTCTGACATATGTATATTCTGTAGATTCCCTATTGTATATATTGTAGTTTCTAGTGTGCTTTAGGCTGATTAAATTATATAATTAATCTTGGGCTGTTCTGTTATCTCGATCTTGAATCCCACGTCTGTGTGTTCGGCTAATAGTTACCGTAAATCGGTTGGTGGCAGCGAATTGTGCCAAGGATTATTGTGGGGAGGCCAGTGAGATTCGGGGAGATTTTATATATTCCGCCCGCGGAGGTCGGGGGAATATATACCTTACTCTCACCGGGGACCCTTCAATAATCGGCATAAGTAGTATAGCGGCCTCCTTGCTTATGGTCGGGCAATTCCATAATTGGCCTGACTATAAGAGGGGCGCTAGAGAGCGCGTCACGTGCTCTGTCTGTCGGTCGGGAGGTATAAAGGAGGGGTGACCCCCACTTGTTACCCCCCGATTGTGACGTACTGGTAGCCAGCGCGGGGGATTTCTGAGTGACCCCCCCGGTGGTTTGTGACAGTCCCTCCTTACAAGCGGCCGTTAGAACCCTGGGATCGGAACAGGGTGCTGATGGTTCTTCAGAAACCGCCGTTCGAGCCAATGAGGGATATTTCTCTCTCACGCCTTTCGCAGAAAGTGGTTTTCCTAGTAGCAGTCACTTCACTTCGCAGAGTGTCTGAGCTAGCAGCGCTGTCATGCAAAGCTCCCTTCCTGGTGTTTCACCAGGACAAGGTGGTTCTGCGTCCGGTTCCGGAATTTCTCCCTAAGGTGGTATCCCCCTTTCATCTCAATCAGGATATCTCCTTACCTTCTTTTTATCCTCATCCAGTTCACCAATGTGAAAAGGATTTGCACTTGTTAGATCTGGTGAGAGCACTTAGACTCTACATTTCTCGTACGGCGCCCCTGCGCCGCTCGGATGCACTCTTTGTCCTTGTCGCTGGCCAGCGTAAAGGGTCACAGGCTTCCAAATCAACCCTGGCTCGGTGGATCAAGGAGCCAATTATCGAAGCTTACCGTTCCTCGGGGCTTCCGGTTCCCTCAGGGCTGAAGGCCCATTCTACCAGAGCCGTGGGCGCATCCTGGGCTTTGAGGCACCAGGCTACGGCTCAGCAGGTGTGTCAGGCGGCTACCTGGTCGAGCCTGCACACTTTCACGAAGCACTATCAGGTGCATACCTATGCTTCGGCGGATGCCAGCCTAGGTAGACAAGTCCTTCAGGCGGCGGTTGCCCACCTGTAGGAAGAGGCCGTTTTACGGCTCTCTTACGAGGTATTATTTTACCCACCCAGGGACTGCTTTTGGACGTCCCAATTGTCTGGGTCTCCCAATAGAGCGACAAAGAAGAAGGGAATTTTGTTTACTTACCGTAAATTCCTTTTCTTCTAGCTCTAATTGGGAGACCCAGCACCCGCCCCTGTTTTTTTGTGTACACATGTTGTTCATGTTGAATAGTTTCAGTTCTCCGATATTCCTTCGGATTGAAGTTACTTTAAACCAGTTTATAATTCTTTTTCCTCCTTCTTGCTTTTGCACCAAAACTGAGGAGCCCGTGGGAGCACGGGGGGTGTATAGGCAGAAGGGGAGGGGCTTAACACTTTTGAGTGTAATACTTTGTGCGGCCTCCGGAGGCATAGCCTATACACCCAATTGTCTGGGTCTCCCAATTAGAGCTAGAAGAAAAGGAATTTCTTCAGCGCTCTATTGGGAGACCCAGACGATTGGGGTATAGCTACTGCCCTCTGGAGGCCACACAAAGCACTACATCAAAAGTGCAAGGCCCCTCCCCCTCTGGCTATACCCCCCCGTGGTATCACGGGTTCTCCAGTTTTAGCTTTGTGTGCGAAGGAGGTCAGACATTCCATGCATAGCTCCACAGATTTTAGTCAGCAGTAGCTGCTGACTATGTCGGATGGAAGAAAAGAGGACACATATAGTGTCCCCAGCATGCTCCCTTCTCACCCCTGGATGGTGCTTGTAAGGTTGAGGTACCTATTGCTGGTACAGGGGCTGGAGCCCCACATGCTGTTTTCCTTCCACATCCCCTTGTAGGGCTCTGTGGAAGTGGGATCCTGCCGGCCTCTCAGCTCTGATGCCGGGCTCCATCCACAGACCCATTGGAACCTGATGGATTCGGAGCAGGAGTACGATCAGGGACAGGGCCCTGCATCTTACAGGTACTCTGTGTCCCCGGCAGGCACAGACACACTCCGGGCTGGCTGGGTGTTATAGTGCGCCGGGGACCGCAACGTGGAGTTGGTGTCCCTACAGATTACTGGGGGATTGTTTGTGTTTGGGAACGCAGCGCCGACCCCCTCTGGACCGGGCGGCGCTGCTGTGACTTGTGGTGCGCCGGGGATCCGCCGTCCGCGCTTTTACGGCGGCGGCGGTTATAACTTTAGTCCCAGGCTTTTTGGGCCTAGGACGCCGGCAGCTCCGTTTCGTTCCCGCCCCCACCCTGTCATTCAGGGTAGGGGAGAGACGCTGTTCGCAAGCAGCGACGAGGGCTGGAGCCTGATTTACATGCTCCAGCCCTCTCACTTGGCACAGAGGGAAGCAGGCTTCCCGCTCCTGGCCAGGAACGCCCAGGGCCCGCCCCCCTTCCTCTCTCGAGACGCCGGCAGCCATTACATGCATGCCTGGCTGGAGGAAGGACGCAAGGCTCTGGGAGACCTGGACTAGGGGCTATCTGGCGACCACACACCCGCTTTTTAAGCGGGCGGTAAGCGATTTTCTGTGCTGGTCCCTCTAGTGCCTCACTGTGTATCAGTGTACTGGATACAGTTATATAAATATTGTATTTCTTGCACTGTGAGGTGCGCTTCTGGCTGCATATCCCAGATCGCTCTGTGGAAGCAGCAACATGTCATCCTCAAAACGCAAGGCGGCCAAGGCAAAAAGGGCTGTGTATACTGCGTGTGCTGCATGTGGGGCTAATCTACCAGCAGGCTCTGATGACCCCCATTGTGTGCAATGCTCCGACCCGGTGCTGCTTCGCCAGCCGGAGTCAGGAGAGGTAGCGACCCAGGCTGAGACGCTTGTAAGTTCTGCCCCGGTGACAGGGACGGACTTTGCAGTTTTTGCAGATAATATGTCTGTATCTATGGCAAAAATCCTTGAGACCTTGCAATCTATGCATGGGGCTCAGTCTCTGGGCACGGCGAGGCCTCTGTCCTCAGGTCCCCCTTACTTGGAATGTATCCAGCCCACAGGGGGGTCCCCGGCTTCACAGGCCGAGGATTATGACTCAGATGATGGCACCAGCCACCCTAAGCGAGCTCGCTGGGAAAGACCCTCGACGTCTTCACACTGCTCAGGGTCTCAGCGCAATCAGTCTCCCTGTGATGTGTCTGATGAGAGTGATCAGGAATCCACTCCTGGAACCCCTCTCAACCTGGATACCCCGGATGGGGATGCCATGGTAGACGACCTTATCTCAGCCATCAATAGGCTGTTGGATATTTCTCCCCCAGCCCCTTCAGCAGAAGAGGCGGCTGCGGAGCAGGAAAAGTTTCGTTTCCTTTATCCCAAGCGTAAATTGAGTGCTTTGTTAGATCACTCTGACTTCAGAGAATCAATCCAGAAGCACGACGCTCACCCAGAAAGGCGTTTCTCTAAACGATCTAAAGATACGCGTTTCCCTTTCCCCCCTGAGGTGGTCAAGCGCTGGACACAGTGTCCAAAGGTAGACCCCCCGATTTCCAAACTTGCAGCTAGATCCATAGTTGCAGTGGAGGATGGCGCTTCACTTAAAGATGCCAATGACAGACAGATGGACCTTTGGTTAAAATCTGTCTTTGAAGCTATAGGCGCGTCGTTTGCTCCGGCATTCGCAGCCGTATGGGCACTCCAGGCTATTTCAGCTGGCTTAGCAAAAGTGGATGCTATCATGCATCCAGCAGTGCCGCAAGTGGCGCACCTTACCACGCAGATGTCGGCGTTTGCGTCTTACGCTATCAATGCGGTCCTAGAATCTACCAGTCGCACCTCAATGGCGTCCGCCAATTCGGTAGTTTTGCGCAGAGCCTTGTGGTTAAAGGACTGGAAAGCAGATGCTGGTTCCAAAAAATGTTTAACCAGTTTGCCTTTGTCTAGAGAGAGACTGTTTGGCGAGCCATTGGCTGACATCATTAAGCAGTCCAAGGGTAAAGACTCCTCTTTACCACAACCCAGAACACCCAAACCTCAGCAGAAAAAGTGGCAGCAGAGGTTTCAGTCCTTTCGAGGTTCGGGCAAGACACCATTTACCTCGTCCAAAGGGACTCAGAGGACGCAAAGAAACTCAGATTCGTGGCGGACTCACACACGCCCCAAGAAAGCAAATGGAGGTACCGCTTCCAAAGCGGCTACCTCATGACTTCCAGCCCCCCCCCTCCGCATCGCCGGTCGGGGGCAGGCTCTCCCGCTTTTCCGGCATTTGGATGTCACAGGTCAAAGACCGGTGGGTGACGGACATTTTGTCTCGCGGGTACAGAATCGAGTTCAATTCTCGTCCTCCAGCTCGGTTCTTCAGAACCTCCCCACGTCCAGACCGAGCAGATGCTCTGCTGCAGGCGGTGGATTCCCTAAAAGCGGAAGGAGTGGTTATCCCAGTCCCTCCTCAGGAACAAGGGCAAGGGTTTTACTCCAATCTCTTTGTGGTTCCAAAAAAGGACGGCTCGTTCCGTCCTGTTCTGGACCTAAAACGGCTCAACAAACATGTGCACGCCAGGAGGTTCCGGATGGAAACCCTCCGCTCTGTCATTGCCTCAATGTCCAGAGGAGACTTCCTTGCCTCAATAGACATCAAAGATGCTTATCTCCACGTGCCAATTGCTACAGAACATCAACGTTTTCTACGTTTTGTGATAGGAGACGACCATTTCCAGTTCGTAGCTCTTCCATTTGGTCTGGCGACAGCCCCACGGGTCTTCACCAAGGTCATGGCGGCGGTGGTAGCAGTCTTGCACTCTCAGGGACACTCGGTGATTCCTTACCTAGACGACTTATTGGTCAAAGCTCCCTCTCGGGAGGCATGCCAACTCAGCCTGAATGCTACGCTGGAGACTCTACAGTCTTTCGGATGGATCATCAACTTTCCAAAGTCGATCCTATCACCGACTCAGTCACTAACGTATCTTGGCATGGAGTTTCATACTCTAGCAGCGATAGTGAAGCTTCCGCTGGACAAGCAGCGGTCACTACAGACAGGGGTGCAATCTCTCCTGCAGGGCCAGTTGCATCCCTTGCGGCGCCTCATGCATTTCCTAGGGAAGATGGTGGCAGCCATGGAAGCAGTTCCCTTTGCGCAGTTTCATCTGCGCCCACTTCAATGGGACATTCTCCGCCAATGGGACGGGAAGTCAACGTCCCTGGACAGGAAAGTCTCGCTTTCCCAGACGGCCAAAGACTCTCTACAATGGTGGCTCCTTCCCACATCATTGTCTCAGGGAAGATCCTTCCTGCCCCCATCCTGGGCAGTAGTCACGACAGATGCGAGTCTGTCAGGGTGGGGAGCAGTATTTCTCCACCACAGGGCTCAGGGGACGTGGACTCCGCAGGAGTCCACCCTTCAGATCAATGTTCTGGAGATCAGAGCAGTGTATCTTGCTCTACTGGCCTTCCAACAGTGGCTGGAAGGAAAGCAGATCCGAATCCAATCGGACAACTCCACAGCGGTGGCATACATCAACCACCAAGGAGGGACGCGCAGTCGGCAAGCCTTCCAAGAAGTCCGGCGCATTCTAATGTGGGTGGAGGACAGAGCATCCACCATATCCGCGGTTCACATCCCAGGCGTAGAAAACTGGGAAGCAGACTTCCTCAGTCGCCAGGGCATGGACGCAGGGGAATGGTCCCTTCACCCGGACGTGTTTCAGGAAATCTGTCGCCGCTGGGGAGTGCCGGACGTCGACCTAATGGCATCCCGGCACAACAACAAGGTCCCGGCATTCATGGCGAGGTCGCGCGATCAAAGAGCTCTGGCGGCAGACGCCTTGGTTCAAGATTGGTCGCAGTTTCAGCTCCCATACGTGTTTCCGCCTCTGGCGCTCTTGCCCAGAGTGCTACGCAAGATCAGATCCGAGTGCAGCCGCGTCATACTCGTCGCTCCAGACTGGCCGAGGAGGTCGTGGTATCCGGATCTGTGGCATCTCACGGTCGGTCGACCGTGGTCACTGCCAGACCGACCAGACTTACTGTCCCAAGGGCCGTTTTTCCATCAGAATTCTGCGGCCCTGAACCTGACTGTGTGGCCATTGAGTCCTGGATCCTAGCATCTGCTGGATTATCTCAGGGAGTCATTGCCACAATGAGACAAGCTAGAAAGTCGAATTCGGCTAAGATCTACCACAGAACGTGGAAGATTTTCTTGTCCTGGTGCTCTGCTCAGGGAGTGTCTCCCTGGCCATTTGCATTGCCCAAGTTTCTTTCTTTCCTGCAATCGGGGTTAGAAAAGGGCTTGTCGCTCAGCTCCCTTAAAGGGCAAGTTTCGGCACTATCCGTTTTTTTTTCAGAAGCGTCTAGCACGTCTTCCTAAGGTGCGCACGTTCCTGCAGGGGGTCTGTCATATTGTGCCCCCGTACAAGCGACCGTTAGATCCATGGGATCTGAACAGGGTACTAGTTGCTCTCCAGAAGCCGCCCTTCGAGCCTCTGAAGGAAGTTTCCTTTTCTCGGCTGTCGCAGAAAGTGGCGTTTCTTGTTGCAATCACATCGCTTCGGCGAGTGTCTGAGCTGGCAGCTCTGTCATCTAAGGCTCCCTTCCTGGTGTTCCACCAGGACAAGGTTGTGCTGCGCCCCATTCCGGAGTTTCTCCCTAAGGTCGTATCCTCTTTTCATCTTAATCAGGATATTTCCTTGCCTTCTTTTTGCCCTCATCCGGTTCACCGGTATGAAAAGGCCTTACGTTTGCTAGATCTGGTGAGAGCACTCAGAATCTACATTTCCCGCACGGCGCCCATACGCCGTGCCGATGCACTTTTCGTCCTTGTCGCTGGTCCGCGCAAGGGGTTGCAGGCTTCTAAAGCCACCCTGGCTCGATGGATCAAAGAACCAATTCTAGAGGCCTACCGTTCTGCGGGGCTTCCGGTTCCTTCAGGGCTAAAAGCCCACTCCACCAGAGCCGTGGGTGCGTCCTGGGCATTACGTCACCAGGCTTCGGCTCAACAGGTGTGCCAGGCAGCTACCTGGTCCAGTCTGCACACTTTCAACAAGCATTATCAGGTGCATACCTATGCTTCGGCGGATGCCAGCTTAGGTAGAAGAGTCCTGCAGGCGGCAGTGACACCCCCATAGGGGAGGGCTGTTTTGCAGCTCTAACATGAGGTATTTATTTACCCACCCAGGGACAGCTTTTGGACGTCCCAATCGTCTGGGTCTCCCAATAGAGCGCTGAAGAAGAAGGGAATTTTGTTACTTACCGTAAATTCCTTTTCTTCTAGCTCTTATTGGGAGACCCAGCACCCGCCCTGTTGTCCTTCGGGATGTTTTTTTGTTGTTTGCGGGTACACATGTTGTTCATGTTGAACGGTTTTTCAGTTCTCCGATGTTATTCGGAGTTAATTTGTTTAAACCAGTTATTGGCTTCCTCCTTCTTGCTTTGGCACTAAAACTGGAGAACCCGTGATACCACGGGGGGGTATAGCCAGAGGGGGAGGGGCCTTGCACTTTTGATGTAGTGCTTTGTGTGGCCTCCAGAGGGCAGTAGCTATACCCCAATCGTCTGGGTCTCCCAATAAGAGCTAGAAGAAAAGGAATTTACGGTAAGTAACAAAATTCCCTTCTTACGGTAAGTAAACAAAATTCCCTTCTTTTCACAAAAATTGGTTCTGTATCTTCATTGTGCTTTTTCTGACTCCCCTTCCTCCTGTTATTATATTACAGGAAACAAGCTGTCATCCATCTATAAAAACACGTAACACTGTTCTAATGTGCCCGTCGCCTTTAGGCTATGTTCACACTAGAAAAATGATTTTTCTTAAGAAATTTCTTAAGAAATTTCTTAAGAGTGAAGGATTAGTGCACCTGCGTTAAAAAACGCACCAAAAACGCACCTGCGTTTTTGCCGCATTTCTTTTTCGCTCCTAATTGGGAGACCCAGACAATTGGGTGTATAGCTATTGCCTCCGGAGGCCACACAAAGTATTACACTTAAAAGTGTAAGGCCCCTCCCCTTCTGGCTATACACCCCCAGTGGGATCACTGGCTCACCAGTTTTGTGCTTTGTGCGAAGGAGGCAACACATCCACGCATAGCTCCACTGTTTAGTCAGCAGCAGCTGCTGACTATGTCGGATGGAAGAAAAGAGGGCCCATACAGGGCTCCCAGCATGCTCCCTTCTCACCCCACTTCATGTCGGAGGTGTTTGTTAAGGTTGAGGTACCCATTGCGGGTACGGAGGCTGGAGCCCACATGCTGCTTCCTTCCCCATCCCTTTTTACAGGGCTCTGGGTGAAGTGGGATTCTATCGGTCTCCAGGCACTGAGACCGTGCTCCATCCACAGCCCCTGGTATCTGCTGGACATGGAGCGGAGTATCTTCAGGGACATGGCCCTGCTACATGGAGGTACTCTGTGTCCCTGTGGGGACCGCGCAGACACACTGCAGCACTGCTGGGTGTGTTAGTGCGCCAGGGACAGCGGCGCTGTCCGCACTAGTGCCATCGCACACCACAGCGTTGCTGGGTGTGTTAGTGTATTGGGTGACTACTGCGCTAACCGCCGCTGCCATTTTTATTTAAGGCGCCGCTGGGATTTGTGGTGCGCCGGGGACTTCCGCGCCGGCCAGCACTGATATGCCGGCCGCGCTTATTAACTCGAGTCCCCGGCTTCTGGGCCTAGTCTCCCTTCGTTACCGCCCACAGGCCTGACAGTCAGGGTAGGGGCGTGACGCTGCATAGCACAGCAGCGCTGAGAGCTGGAGTATGTTTTGCATACTCCACCCCTCTCACTGTGTGCACTGTGAAACCGGATTCCCGCACTTTCTCAGGCACGCCCACGGCTTCCTTCTCTACAAGGACGCCGGCAGCCATTAGTGTCAGTTTCTGTACGATACAGAGACAAGTGTGGAAGACCCTGGCATTCTGATAGTCACACAATCGCTGCAACAGGCGTTAAGCAGCACCTGTGGTGCTAACCCCACTAGTGCAGAAGTGCACTTATAGATATGCTTGTACTATATACATTGCACTGTTTGGTCGCACGTTGTATATACCCTCCTGGATTGTGCGGAGGAGTTATCAGCATATTCTCTGTGTAAAACAAAGGTGCAGAACCACATGTTTTTCTATGCAGCCGGTACAGCATGTACGGCTATACGGCCGGCAGGTTACATAGACCCCCATTATATCCAACTCAGCCGGAGTCTCTGCTAATGGCCAGAGGATGAGGACGGTGTCTGCAGTATTTACTGACAGATTTTCTGAGACTATGGCTATGATACTAGAAGCCTAGCAGTCCGGACATGTCTCTCACAACATGGGCACTGTTGAATCATTGATCCATGGCCCCCCTCAGTGTGAACAACTAACAGCTCCGGGAATGTCACACGCATCCCAGAGTCACGGCTCTGCACAGACGTCAGTCCCAGACAGCCTAAGCGGGCTCACTATGAGCGGCCCTCGGTTTCATCAGGGTCCTAGCAGAAGGACTCTCTGTGTAATGAGGCGGAAGTAGCGGCTCAGGATTCTGATCCTGAGACCGCTCTCAATCTGGATACACCTAATGGTGACGCCATAGTGAATAATCTTATAGCGTCCATCAATAGAATGTTGGTTATTTCTCACCCAGCTCCTCCAGTGGAGGAGTCAGCTTCACGTATTTTTCTGGACCACTCTGCCTTCAGAGAGGCAGTCCAGGAACACCACACTTATCCAGATATGCGCTTCTCCAAACGGCTTAGGATACACGTTATCCCTGCCCCCTGACGTGGTCAAGGACTGGACCCAGTGTCCCAAGCGGCATCCTCCAATCTCCAGGCTTGTAGCTAGATCCATAGTTGCAGTGGGAGATGGAGCTGCACTTAAAGATGCCACTGGCAGACAGATGGATCTCTGGTCTAAATCCATCTATGAGACTGTCGGCGCACCGTTGGCTCCAGCATTCTCACCCTTGGGGCACTCCAAGCTATTTCAGCTTGTCTTACACAGATTGACACGGTTACACGTACATCTGTGCCGCAGGTGGCATCCTTAACCTCTCAAATGTCTGCATTTGTTTCTTACGCGATTCAGGTTGCCCTAGACTCTGCGAATCGTACGGCAGTAGCCTCCGCTGCTCCGTGTTTTTAAACAGAGCCTGGTCTGCTCGTTAAGTGAATGGAAGGCAGATTCTGCTTCCAAAAAAGGTTGCTTAACCAGTTGCCTTTTTCTGCTGACCGACTGTTTGGTGAGCGTTTGGATGTAACCATTAAACAGTCCAGGGGTAAGGATTCATCCTTTCCTCAGCCCGGACACAACAAACCCCAACAGAGCAGGAGGCAGTCGTGGTTTCGGTCTTTTCGAGGCTCGGGCAGGTCCCATTTTTCCTCGTCCAATGTGGACTCAAAAGGATCAGAGGAGCTCAGATTCTTGGCGGGCTCAGTCACGCCCAAAAAAGAGACAGTCTGAAAACCCGCTTCCAAGGCGGCTTCCTCATGACTTGCGGCCTCCTCTCTCCGCATCCTCGGTCGGTAGCAGGCTCACCCGCCTTGGCGATATTTAGCTGCCATAGGTCAATGACCGTTGGGTGTGAGACATTCTGTCTCACGGGTACAGGATAGAGCTCACTTCTCGTCCTCCAACTCGATTCTTCAGAACTTCTCCACCTCCCGGCCGAGCCGCTGCTCTTCTGCAAACAGGGTGCACTCTATAGGCAGAAAGAGTGATGACCCCCGTTCCTCTTCAGGAACAAGGTCACGGTTTTTACCCCAAATTATTTGCGGTGCCTATAAGAACGGGCCGTTCCGTCCCGTTCTGGATCTAAAACTGCTCAGCAAGCTCGTGGACACCAGGCGGTTCCGGATGGAATCCCTCCGCCATGTCATCGCCTCAATGTCCCAAGGAGATTTCCTAGCATCATTAGGCATCAAGGATGCTTATCCACACGTGCCGATTGATCCAGAGCACTAGCGTTTCTACGCTTCGTTATAGGAGACGAACACCTTCTGTTCGTAGCTCTACCTTCCGGCTAGCGACAGTCCCACTGGTCTTCGCCAAGGTCAGGGCAGCAGTAGTCACAGTCCTGCACTCTCAGGGTCACTCTGTGATCCCATATTTAGACGATCTACTTGTCAAGGCACTCTCTTAGGAAACATGCCGACACTGCCCGAACGTTGCGCTAGAGACTCTCTAGAGTTTTGGGTGGATCATCAACTTTTTGAAGTCAGATCCGACCCCGACCCTATCGCTAACATATCTAGGCATGGAGTTTCATACTCTCTCAGCGATAGTGAAGCTTCCGCTAGACAAACAGCATTCACTACGGGCTGCAATCTCTTCTTTAAGAACCAGTCGCACACATTGAGACGCCTCATGCACTTCCTACGTAAGATGGTAGCAATGGAGGCAGTTCTTTTCGCGCAGTTTCATCTGCGTCCACTACAATGTGACATTCTCCGCCAATGGGACGGGGAGTCGACCTCCCTCAACAGAGTCGTCTTTCTTTCTCAGGCGGCCAAGGAATCTCTACGGTGGTGGCTTCTTCCCACCTCATGGTCAAAAAGAAGGTCCTTCCTATCCCCATCCTGGGCGATAGTTACGACAGACGCGAGTCTATCAGGGTGGGGAGCAGTTTTTCTCCACCACAGCGCTCAGGGTACGTGGACTCAGCAAGAGTCCACCCTTCAGATCAATGTTCTTGAACACAGAGCAGTGTATCTTGCCCTACAAACCTTCCAACAGCAGCTGGACAGCAAGCAAATCCGACTTCAGTCGGACAACTCCACAGCGGTATAAAGAAATATATACTCCGGCACTCAAATGAATTGTGAAAAAGAGTCCAATATGATGCTCAAAAAACGTCTTTATTATAAATGTATATTATGTCCGACGTTTCTACCCATTTAGGGTCTTCTTCAAGGACTAATATATAATAACAAGAAAAGAAAAAATACAGTGTCAAAACAACATATTGTACTGTATTGTTACATAATAAATGTGGATATTACACATACAAAGGGAAAAGGAAGAGAGAAAGGGCAAGCTCTTCTTACCAAAAAAAATATTATTTCAAAACAAATGTGCATGTATATATATAACTACAGACATACGCATATATATCCATGCATGTACGCGCATACACATCAATGAGCATTACATAAAGAAAGTATATGAAAAACACCCACGGGTACATGATAGTAAACAAAAGTACAATAAACTCAACAAATTCCCCTTAGGGGATCAAGCATTAGAGTATTAGTACGAGGACTGAGGACTGAGAATCAAGACATACCTATGATAGATGCTATTTAAGGTATATGAATGAGCATCGTAGCACGTCTGGTGAATCAATTATGGATGTCCATAAAAGGGTACTGAAAGGCGAAATATGAAAAGTCAATCTTATGCAAAACTATGAAAGAGAGAGCGGACAGTGGGGGTGGTGTATAGGGTATACCTGAGATACTAAGATGGCCAATGTTAGGAACAGGGCATCCGTTTAGGTAAACAGAGGGACCTCAGTCGTGCTGAAAGAAGGGGATGTGTGTGTCAGATGGGGGTATTATCTGTTGTAACCTGTAACTGGTTACTTCTCCCATGTGGTATACCTTCATGGTGAAAATAATGCATCTGTTTCTAAAACATCATACAGAAGACTGCGTATAAAGGATCATACTCGTGTCAACTATGGGAAACATGTAGCTAGATGTATGGCACATGTTCCTCTGGAGGACATACCTCACGGTAAATCCAATCTGCACCAGGGGTCCGGGACCACGGTTCAGGTCGGGTTAACCAGTGTAGATAAAGGGTTCACACTGCGTGAAAAAATGATGTATAAGTAAATCAGAACTAAAATCAGATGTACATGTTACTGAGAATTTAGACCAAGCTAAGAGTGTAGTAAAGTTATAGTTACCATATACGTGGGAGTGGGTCTCGAAAATCTGAAAGAATAGGGTGAGACTCAAATGGCAAAGAGGATGACCTCACCGTTGAGGGTTTACCGTACAAAAGTTATACTGTATCCACCGCAAGTTCAGGGGTGATGAGCATATGCTATAGTCAGAAACACATACAAACACATTACATGTAAAGTGATGTCAGAAAGGTGTATGTCACTACCTCTAATGAAAAAACGATTCCTCTAACTGTGTCAGAGACACCATCATACCTCATAAAATGGCAACTGTTGTGGAAAGGTGCGGCTACCTGCAGGGCTTATATGTAGTAAGCAAACATGGAGATGTCACTGAAATGGAGCATATGAGTAAGCTCACTAAATACATAAATCACATGTGGTACATAACGGTGAAGAGACATAACTGACCTGCTAGCAAATGTATAACACTCTAAGTGGGGCTGGCCAAAGGCTCTATAGGGGAGTGGAAAAAAGGAAAAAATGAAAATCAATTCTCCAACATAGATGATAATGGAGACTGTGTCACATACCTGTGTGTGAGATGGTGACCGCATGCAAGGCGCCGGACGCCATGTTAAAACAAGGGGGGGTATTTATGCTAGTAGAAACGTAAGTGTCCAATGCAGGTGGACGGCCTGTGACGTGATTACGTCCTAAGGCGTGATGACCTGTAGTCCCGCGCATGCGTGGTAGGGTCAAACACCGCGTCAGCGGCGTCAGACCCGCGCATGCGCGGAAGACAGAGTCCACACGCCTGCACCCAATCGGAGAGGACGGACAGTGACGTGATAGCGTTAGCAGGCGTGATGACGTGAAGCCCCGCGCATGCGCGGGAGAATCAGACGCCGCGATAGCGGCGCCCGACCCGCGCATGCGCGGGAGGCAAGCCCACACGCCCGCATGTGTACTGGGTGACGGGGGGCGTGTGTGAAGATGCTCCGAGCAAGCGCGGTGTGTAACGCCACCACAGGCGTATCCGCGCCTGCGCGGTGAGCAAACACACACGCGCGCACTAAAACGTGGTGAACTGTCCTACGCGCGTGCGCGTAGGGACCCATGGCCGACGCGAGCCCAACGGGGCGGGGCGCCATCGTGGCACCGCGCATCGCGGGCGCGCGAAGGACAGGGGCGCCCGCGCACGCGCAGTGAGGGAAGAACTGTCAGAAGGGGAAAATACAAACCACTGTGAGAGTGCTGGACACAGATCGTAAGTGATGTGCTGGGTGAAATTACATTCAGGTGTTGTGAGTGACCTAAAAGAGAAGAAGGGGAAAATTGTTATAATAGCATACACCCCTCTATTAAAAGAATAATGAAACCATACTGTAAAACATTACCAACAAATCAGTATGTCATTCACCATAGAAGGAAACCTAAAGAATCACATCATATTCACGGTTTAACCCATAGGGTTCCAAAGTTCTCAGAGTGTGAATCCAATATGCCTCGCGTTGTTTGAGAATCTTTATCCTGTTCCCGCCCCTTCTAATGGGTGGTACATGTTCGAGGATCTGGAACTTAAGCTGTGCCACTGTATGTCTAAACGTGACAAAATGGTGTGGAATGGGCAATAGGATCTGTTGACAACGAATCGTAGATTTGTGCTTATTGATACGGTCCCGGACATGTTGGGTGGTCTCCCCAACATATCCGAGACCGCAGGGACACTTAATGAGGTATACCACAAATGACGAGTCACATGTCAAGTAATCTCGAATCTGAAACACCTTACCGGTATGAGGGTGGGTGAAAATATCACCCCGGGTTAAATTGTTACATTGTAAACAATGTAAACAGGGATAATTGCCAACTTTTGGTGTGCCTAAAAAGGTTTGCCGTGTCGTTCTACTCGAGGACCCGATGTCGGCCCGTACCAGATTGTCCCGAAGATTCTTAGGTCTCTTGTAACAGAATAAGGGAGGTTGGGAGAACTCGGAGACGGTGGGGTAAGCAGTTTGTAATAATGACCAATGCTTCATGACGCTACCCTTAATAAGTGGTGAAAATGGATGGTATGTATTCACACACGCTATACGAGGCATACTAGATCGGGTTGTGTCCAGTCGTGACATGCGATTGTTGGCTATGTGGGCAGGATAGCCCCTGTCAATGAACTTAGAGCCCATTTCCTGCAATCTCAATGCCCGTGTCTCAGGATCAGATACAATTCTTTCCACTCGTCTGTGCTGTGATATGGGGAGTGCTTTTTTGGTATGGGCTGGATGGCAGCTGGTAAAGTGAAGAAGACTATTCCTATCGGTGGTTTTCACAAAGAGGTCTGTATCAATGTGACCCCTAGGGGAAAGTTGTATCCGAGTATCAAGAAAACTTATCGATTGAGGATCATGGTGTATGGTGAAAGTGAGGCCAGATCTGTATGTATTGATCTGTTGGAAAAATTCATCTAGCGTGGAGACATCGCCGTGCCAAATCATAAAAACATCATCGATGAATCTTTTCCACATCATCGAGTGCTTTTTCCAAAGGGAGTTCCCGTATATGTAAAGGGCCTCAAAATGCGCCATATAAATGTTCGCATAAGGGGGTGCCATATTAGAACCCATCGCTGTGCCCCTACGTTGTAAAAAGAACGAATCCTCGAAGATAAAGAAATTATTCTCCAATATGGTGTGGATGAGATCCATACAAAAGGATTGTTGAGCTACAGTCATATGCTCCATTTCAGTGACATCTCCATGTTTGCTTACTACATATAAGCCCTGCAGGTAGCCGCACCTTTCCACAACAGTTGCCATTTTATGAGGTATGATGGTGTCTCTGACACAGTTAGAGGAATCGTTTTTTCATTAGAGGTAGTGACATACACCTTTCTGACATCACTTTACATGTAATGTGTTTGTATGTGTTTCTGACTATAGCATATGCTCATCACCCCTGAACTTGCGGTGGATACAGTATAACTTTTGTACGGTAAACCCTCAACGGTGAGGTCATCCTCTTTGCCATTTGAGTCTCACCCTATTCTTTCAGATTTTCGAGACCCACTCCCACGTATATGGTAACTATAACTTTACTACACTCTTAGCTTGGTCTAAATTCTCAGTAACATGTACATCTGATTTTAGTTCTGATTTACTTATACATCATTTTTTCACGCAGTGTGAACCCTTTATCTACACTGGTTAACCCGACCTGAACCGTGGTCCCGGACCCCTGGTGCAGATTGGATTTACCGTGAGGTATGTCCTCCAGAGGAACATGTGCCATACATCTAGCTACATGTTTCCCATAGTTGACACGAGTATGATCCTTTATACGCAGTCTTCTGTATGATGTTTTAGAAACAGATGCATTATTTTCACCATGAAGGTATACCACATGGGAGAAGTAACCAGTTACAGGTTACAACAGATAATACCCCCATCTGACACACACATCCCCTTCTTTCAGCACGACTGAGGTCCCTCTGTTTACCTAAACGGATGCCCTGTTCCTAACATTGGCCATCTTAGTATCTCAGGTATACCCTATACACCACCCCCACTGTCCGCTCTCTCTTTCATAGTTTTGCATAAGATTGACTTTTCATATTTCGCCTTTCAGTACCCTTTTATGGACATCCATAATTGATTCACCAGACGTGCTACGATGCTCATTCATATACCTTAAATAGCATCTATCATAGGTATGTCTTGATTCTCAGTCCTCAGTCCTCGTACTAATACTCTAATGCTTGATCCCCTAAGGGGAATTTGTTGAGTTTATTGTACTTTTGTTTACTATCATGTACCCGTGGGTGTTTTTCATATACTTTCTTTATGTAATGCTCATTGATGTGTATGCGCGTACATGCATGGATATATATGCGTATGTCTGTAGTTATATATATACATGCACATTTGTTTTGAAATAATATTTTTTTTGGTAAGAAGAGCTTGCCCTTTCTCTCTTCCTTTTCCCTTTGTATGTGTAATATCCACATTTATTATGTAACAATACAGTACAATATGTTGTTTTGACACTGTATTTTTTCTTTTCTTGTTATTATATATTAGTCCTTGAAGAAGACCCTAAATGGGTAGAAACGTCGGACATAATATACATTTATAATAAAGACGTTTTTTGAGCATCATATTGGACTCTTTTTCACAATTCATTTGAGTGCCGGAGTATATATTTCTTTATATTGTATGATTTTTCTCCAGAGCACCTACTATTACTGAGTGGTTGAGCCAGGTTCATCTCCCTCTATAAACTCCACAGCGGTGGCATACATCAACCACCAAGGAAGAACGCGCAACCGGCAAGCCTTCCAGGAAGTCCGGCAGGTTCTGATGTGGGTGGAAGACACGGCATCCACCATATCCACAGTTCACATCCCAGGCGTGGAAAACTAGGAAGCTGACTTCCTAAGTCGCCGGGGTGTGGCCGAAAGGGTATGGTCTCTTCACCCGGACGGGTTTCGGGAGATCTGGCGCCGCTGACAGAGGCCGGACGTCGATCTAATGGCGTCACGGCACAACAACAATGTGCCAGCTTCATGGCACGGTTTCACAATCATCGAGCTCTGGCGGCAGACGCCTTAGTTCAGCATTGGTCGCAGTTCCAGCTACCTTATGTGCCACCTCTGGCATTGTTGCCCAGAGTGCTGCGCTAGATCAGGACCGACTGCGGCCGCGCCATCCTCGTCGCTACAGATTGGCCGAGGATGTTGTGGTTCCCGGTTCTGTGGTGCCTCACGGTAGGCTAACCGGGGGCACTACCAGACCAATCAGACTGGCTGTCTCAAGGGCCATTCTTCCATTTGAATTCTACGGCCCTCAACCTGATGGTGTGGCATTGAGTCCTGGAACCTAGTGTCGTCAGGATTACCTCGGGACGTGGTTGCCACCATGAGACAGGCTAGCATACCAACGTCCGCCAAGATTGACCACAGGACGTGGAAGATATTCTTATCTCGGTGCTCGGCGCAGGGTGTTTCTCCCTGGCCGGTTGCATCGTCTATGTTTCCTTCCTTCCTGCAATCTAGGTTGGAAAAAGGGTTGTCGCTCAGTTCCCTTTAGGGACAAGTCTCAGCGCTATCTGTATTTTTTCAGAAACGACTTCCTCAGGTACGCACGTTCCTACGGGGAGTTTGTCGTCTCAGCACTCCGTACAAGCGGCCGTTAGAGCCCTGGGATCTGAACAAGGTTCTAATTGCTCTCCAGATGCCGCCTTTCGAGCCTTTGAAAGAGGTCTCCCTTCCCGCTTTTCTCGGGAAGTGGCCTTCTAGTAACGGTCTCGTCTCTTAGGAGAGTTTCCGAGCTAGCAACGCTCTCATACAAATCTCCCTTCCTGGTCCTTCACCAGGACAGGGTAGTTCTGCGTCCGATTCCGGAATTTCTCCCTAAGGTGGTATCCCACTTTCATATCAATCAGGATATCACCTCACCTTCTTTGTGTCCTCGTCCAGTCCATCAATTTCAGAAGGATTTGCATCTGTTGGTTCTGGTGAGAGCACTCAGGTTCTACTTCCCGCATGGCGCTCCTGCGCCACCCGGATGCACTCTTTGTCCTTGTCGCTGGTCGGCGTAAACAGTCGCAAGCTTCTGAATCCACCCTGGCTCGGGGGATCGAGGAACCAATTCTTGAAACCTACAGTTCTACTGGGCTTCTGGTTCTCTCAAGGCTGAAGGCCCATTCTACCAGAGCCGTGGGTGCATCCTGGGCATTACGGCACCAGGCTACGGCTCAGCAGGTGTGTCAGGCACCTACCTGATTGAGTCTGCATACTTTTACCAAGCATTTTCAGGTGCATACCTACGCTTCGGCAGACGCCAGCCTAGGTAGATAAGTCCTTCAGGCGGCGATTGCCCACCTGTAGGAAAGGGCTGTTTGACGGCCCTATCACGAGGTATTCTTTTACCCACCCAGGGACTGCTTTTGGACGTCCCAATTGTCTGGGTCTCCCAATTAGGAGCGAAAAAGAAGAAGGGAATTTTGTTTACTTACCGTAAATTCCTTTTCTTCTAGCTCCAATTGGGAGACCCAGCACCCGCCCTGTTTTCTCGGGGTTTTTCTGTTTTTTTCGGGTACACATGTTGTTCATGTGGTATGGTTCAGTTCTCCGATGTTTCCTCGGATTGAATTGGTCTTTAAACCAGTTATTGGCTTTCCTCCTTCTTGCTTTGGCACTAAAACTGGTGAGCCAGTGATCCCACTGGGGGTGTATAGCCAGAAGGGGAGGGGCCTTACACTTTTAAGTGTAATACTTTGTGTGGCCTCCGGAGGCAATAGCTATACACCCAATTGTCTGGGTCTCCCAATTGGAGCTAGAAGAAAAGGAATTTACGGTAAGTAAACAAAATTCCCTTCTTTCGGTGCGTTTTTGGTGCGTTTTCGGTGCGTTTTTGGTGCGTTTTTACCGCTGGTTGCTCCCTGCGTTATTGTGCCAATTATCTATGGCAAATAACGCAGTTAGCTGCAGAAAAGAAGTGACATGCTCATTCTTTTTCTTAAGAAAATCTACTGAAAGAATTTTCTTAAGAAAAAAACGCAGTGTGTGCACAGCTAATTTTTTTTGCCATAGGTTTTGCTGGGGAATGTCTGCAGAAAGGTTACAAGAATTTCTCAAGAAATTTCTGCAGCAAAAACGGACCAAAAACGCAGGTAAAAAACGCAGTGTGTGAACATAGCCTTACTCATGACCGGTCTCCTCTCTATGTTCTACACACTAGATCTTTTATTAAATTCCACAGTGTTTCAGAGAAAAATATACTTAGTTGCAGCCGTGCATCGAGGGTCTGATTCCTGCCACCTGTGGTTTGGGCAGCATGAGTCGAGTGACCGGTTCCCTTTAAACCACTGAGCATTATGTGCTGATACTATATGATGGGTTCCAGAGCCTGAGGCCAGGGTTGCCATACATCACTTCTGAGCCGCTGAAATTGGCAGCTGGGTGTGATGGAAATCATGTCACTCAAAAGCTCGAAGGACTTCTCTCAATTACCTGTGTGGAAAAATGAATGCCTAGTCCTCAGCAATCCTCTACAAGAAGTTGTACCTTGAGCATCTACCAGAATACAGTGTGTGCACATCTTTTGGTTTAGTTGATTGAACCCTTTGACCAAGTACCATATTTTTCAGACTATAAGACGCACCCAGGTTTGGACAGCAGCAAATGGGAAACAAAAGCTAATATTAAAACTACTATGGTGGTATAAATATGTCTAGGGGTACTGTTAGTGGTCAACTGTTGTGCTCGTTTCTTGGTGCTCTAGGGTAGAAGAGGGGGTAATGATTTATTTAAAATGGTAGAAATATGTTAGGAGGGTTGTACCAAGAAATAAAGGGCATTATCTATTGGCCCCAACAGTGACCTAACATCCCAATACACTTTGAGGTTTGGAACAAAACAGAGTAAGGCGTGCATTTATTGTGGAATCGCCCATGTGCCGTGTCTTACATGTGCAGTGACTTTCATTTCTGCCACTTAAACTCCTTATACACAGTTTAGCCGGCTGTACACTTTAGAAGAAGTTATTCGAAGGTCTGCTCTGTAAGGCTACATGCACACGCTCGTTTTTTGTCGCATTTTTGTCGTGTTTTTTGGTGCACTTTTGTTAGAACTTTCTGACATCTGACTTCCCAGCAAAGTCTATGAGAATTCAGATTTGCTATGTGCACCTTACAGTTTGTCAGCGTTTTTTTTTTTTGTAAAAGTTTGAGACAAAAAAGATGCAACATGTTCATTCTTCTAGCGTTTTTGGCAACATTTGTCACGAAAAAAACCACACAAAAAATGTGCATGCTGTCAGTTTGGTGCGTTTTCCATGCGTTTTTGGTGCTTTTTTTGGTGCATTTTTGTCACAAAAAATGCCTAAAAAAATTACCAAAAATGAACCTACATTACAAGCATTTTTTTTTTTTTTTTTACATTTCTAGGCTCTCTGACAAGGTGCAGTTTTGTTTGCAGTTTGTGTGCCGAAAAAACTGCAGCGTGCGCATATA
This sequence comes from Anomaloglossus baeobatrachus, assembly GCF_048569485.1. NCBI lineage: Eukaryota > Metazoa > Chordata > Amphibia > Anura > Aromobatidae > Anomaloglossus > Anomaloglossus baeobatrachus. The sequence continues at coordinate 41,610,236 of NC_134364.1, read as the reverse complement.
GCCTTAAAGATTCTGTGCTGTACTGATTTTCCATGCCCTTCTTGACTGCACATAAATGTGAGCTAACAAGTGCGGCATCACATATGTATCCTGTATATTGCACAGGCAGAGAATGGAAATGAAGATCGGCTTTTCTGAGAGACGAGACTCTTCTGCTAAGTGTTAATCACCTTGTCTGCATTTAACAGTTTTACTTTTCTTCTTCCTATTAACCCTTATGAGGACACAAGCTTTCCCTAACCTGCCAGCAAGCTCAGTCTCTCCTGCACAGCATTATACGGATGGAGAGAGAACTGTGCAGCCGCTTAGTCATCTCAGTGCTTATGAATGCTCTATTCCAGAGGGCCCCAACCCTTCTGACAATGAGACACACATTCAGCTTCCGCCCCTCACAGTAGTGACACCTAGAACCCCCATTACCAGTACAATGACCTCCAAAGCTTTTCCACCAAGGCAGTATAGCAATATCCAGGGGTTCCTTCCTTACCCCCATTCAGATCTGCTCTTCTGTGCTGGGCTACTCACAAGTCGCTATCATTCTCCTCATAGCGGTTTGCTAGTCCTGATGCTTATGCACCAAGCTGAAAGGCAGCCACGTGCCACAAATCTCAGGCCCGCCAGCCACATGTTTCTCCCGTGCTAAAGTCTGGGAAATCTGGAACGGCTGACCTTACTGACTGCGGAATAGAAGACGCAGATACGTTTTAGCAAGATGTTACCTTGATAAAAAGTGCATCTTATAGTCAGAAAATGAAAGTCAGTGATTTTTACTTTTGCAGTTACATTTTGCATTTTATTTGTTTCTAGGAAATCCTGTGCATCGCTCTTGGGCCACGAAATAAAACAGAAGGAGTAGAAATCACTGAACTTAAAAGTTTTATTAATCGTCTCTCGGAAACCTTGAATTGCAGAAAGGTAATTTATTTGTATCATCCTCTGTAGTTAATATTTTTGGGAGGGTTATTTGTCTACTTGTCATTTTTATGTGAAGTTCAATCTCCAAATAACTTGTCATATCTTCAAATAATCATTCATGTAGTCTTAACCGTGGCATTATAAGAACAGGAACATTATATATAATCTTTGCAGGGGATACATTTAGCAAATGATGGCTTTATATGTCTAGGCTGGATTTCATTGGCTTGCATATCTTAGCGTGACCATACATTTGGTTTTAAAACCAGGCTTGTTGAAATCTTAACGAGCGATCAAACTATCCATTATTGTAATAATACTGCAATGTCCGCCCTTTTAAGTTCTGTTTTTTTCTGTGTTGTCTACATATTTCACTTTTCTTTTGACACAGTACCTGACCACTACAACAGAGCATCATCTTGCAAAATGTACGGTAGAGCTGGCTTCTCTTATAGGTAAGGCTGCACTAGCATGTAGACTGCAATATAAATTGCACTAGACTGTCCCCTAAGACAATTTTTTTTTTTAATTTGCAGTGTCTGATGAAATTCCATTGCTTAGCTATACAGCTTCAGAGCCAGATCTCGTACAACAGCAGATCAGGAAGCTTGAGGAAACCCGGCGTGTCCTGATATCCTTACTTACAGTCTGGGAGAATGACTTCAGGGTTCCAGTACCTGTACAGCTAATGTTTAGTCTCAAAAATATCACTAAAATTCGGCATGTTCAGAGCTGCAAGGTGAGATTAATCAAGATTGGATGACTTGTTTGTACTTTATGGTAGGAATTCGATTCACGCTGCACTTGTTCTCCATGGCAGCCGGTCTTTACTTCTTTGCTTGGTGTCACGGACGCCTCAGCCCTCCCCACATGTAGTCACTAGGCTTCCTACAACATTATGATGGGACTGGTAAGCACCGCACTGCTGGGCACAGAAATTTATACAGTCTACTACAAGAGGACCAGTCTGGATTTTGGACCAGGGCAGCAGATACTGCTCACCACTATATGATTATTTTTACAAATGTTTTTGTTTTTTTTCAAGCTGACACCTTTTGTAGTGTATTGTACAACTATGTCCGCATGAAATCCATTCTGATAGTGTCCAACTAACAATATATGGCTCAGTGGTTAGCACTGCAGTCTTGAAGCGCTGGGGTTCTGGGTTCAAATCCCACCAAGGACAACATCTGCAAGGAGTTTGTATGTTCTCCCCGTGTTTGCGTGGGTTTCCTCCGGGTTCTCCGGTTTCCTCCCACACTACAAAGACATACTTATAAGGACTTTAGATTGTGAGCCCCATTGGGGACAGTGCTGCTGATGTTTGTAAAGCGCTGTGGAATTAATGATGATATATAAATGAATAAATATTATTATACAGCTATTATATATATTTGTACCGTGTTAGCCAGTAGAGATAAAAAAAATTGTTTAAAGAAGGGAATTTTGTTTACTTACCGTAAATTCCTTTTCTTCTAGCTCTAATTGGGAGACCCAGACAATTGGGTGTATAGCTACTGCCTCCGGAGGCCACACAAAGTATTACACTTAAAAGTGTAAGCCCCCTCCCCTTCTGCCTATACACCCCCCGTGGGATCACGGGCTCCTCAGTTTTAGTGCAAAAGCAAGAAGGAGGAAAGCCAATAAACTGGTTTAAGCAAATTCAATCCGAAGGAATATCGGAGAACTGAAACCATTCAACATGAACAACATGTGTATACAAAAAAACAGGGGCGGGTGCTGGGTCTCCCAATTAGAGCTAGAAGAAAAGGAATTTACGGTAAGTAAACAAAATTCCCTTCTTCTTTGTCGCTCTATTGGGAGACCCAGACAATTGGGATGTCCAAAAGCAATCCCTGGGTGGGTAAAATAATACCTCGTAATAGGCCCCTTTCTACAGGTGTGCAACCGCCGCCTGAAGGACTCGTCTGCCTATGCTGGCATCCGCCGAAGCATAGGTATGCACCTGACAGTGTTTCGTGAAAGTGTGGAGGCTGGACCAGGTAGCCGCCTGACACACAAGCTGAGCCGTAGCCTGGTGCCTCAAGCCCAGGACGCATCCACCGCTCTGGTAGAATGGACCTTCAGCCCTGAGGGAACCGTAAGCCCAGCAGAACGATAAGCTAGAGAATTGGTTCCTTGAACCACCGAGCCAGTCTTGATTTGGAAGCCTGTAGCCCTTTACGCTGGCTAGCGACAAGGACAAGAGTGCTTCCGAGCGGCGCAGGGACGCCATACGATCGATGAAGAGTCTGAGTGCTCTCACCAGATCTAATCAAGTGCAAATCCTTTTCACATTGGTGAACTGGATGAAGACAAACAGAGGGTACGGATACCCTGATTGAGATGAAAGGGGGGATTCCACCTTAGGGAGAAATTCCGGAACCGGACGCAGAACCCCTTGACCTGGTGAGACACCGGGAAGGGGACTTTGCACGACAATGCTGCCCCGACAGACACTCTCCGAAGTGAAGTGACTGCCCCTAGGAAAACCACTTTCTGCGAAAGGCGTGAGAGAGAAAAATCCCTCATAGGCTCGAATGGTGGTTTCTGCAGAACCATCAGCACCCTGTTCAAATCACAGGGTTCTAACAGTTGTTTGTAAGGAAGGACTACGCGGCAAACCCCCTGCAGTAACGTGTGTACCTGAGGTAGTCTTGCTAGGCGCTTCTGAAAAAAATACAGAGAGCGCTGAGATTTGTCCGTTAAGGGAACCGAGCGACAAACCTTTTTCCAACCGAATTGCAGGAAGGAAAGAAAGTAGGCAAGGCAATTGGCCAGGGAGAAACTCCCTGAGCAGAGGACCAAGATAAGAATATCTTCCACGTTCTGTGGTAGATCTTGGCAGATGTGTGTTTTCTGGCCTGTCTCATAGTGGTAATGACCCCTTGAGATAACCCTGCAGATGCTAGGATCCAGGACTCAATGGCCACTCCATCAGGTTGAGGGTCGCAGAATTCAGAAGGAAAAAACGACCCTTGAGACAGCAAGTTTGGCGGTCTGATAGTTCCCCCGGTTGGCCTACCGTGAGATGCCACAGATCCGGGTACCACGACCTCGTTGGCCATTTTGGAACGACGAGGATGGCGCGGCGGCAGTCGGACCTGATCTTGCGTAACACTCTGGGCAACAGTGCCAGAGGTGGGAACGCATAAGGGAGTTGAAACTGCGACCAATCCTGAACGAAGGCGTCTGCCGCCAGAGCTCTGTGATCGTGAGACCGCGCCATGAATGCCGGGACCTTGTTGTTGTGCTGAGACGCCATTAGGTCGACGTCCGGCATCCCCCAGCGGCAACAGATCTCCTGAAACACGTCCGGGTGAAGGGACCATTCCCCTGCATCCATGCCCTGGCGACTGAGAAAGTCTGCTTCCCAGTTTTCTACGCTCGGGATGTGAACTGCGGATATGGTGGGTGCTGTGGCTTCCACCCACAGCAGAATCCGCCGGACTTCCTGGAAGGCTTGCCGACTGCGTGTCCCACCTTGGTGGTTGATGTAAGCCACCGCTGTGGAGTTGTCCGACTGAATTCGGATCTGCCTGCCTTCCAGCCACTGTTGGAACGCTTTTAGGGCAAGATAGACTGCCCTGATCTCCAGAACATTGATCTGAAGTGAGGACTCTTGCTGAGTCCACGTACCCTGAGCCCTGTGGTGGAGAAAGATCGCTCCCCACCCTGACAGACTCGCGTCCGTCGTGACCACCGCCCAGGATGGGGTTAGGCAAGATTTCCCTTTCGATAATGAGGTGGGAAGAAGCCACCACCGAAGGGAAGCTTTGGTTGCTTGAGAGAGGGAGACGTTCCTGTCTATGGACGTCGGCATCCTGTCCCACTTGCGTAGGATGTCCCATTGAAGAGGACGCAGGTGAAACTGCGCGAAAGGGACTGCTTCCATTGCTGCCACCATCTTCCCTAGGAAGTGCATGAGGCGCCTCAAGGGGTGTGACCGACCTTGAAGGAGTGATTGTACCCCTGTCTGTAGTGACCGCTGTTTGTCCAGCGGAAGCTTCACTATCGCTGGAAGAGTAAGAAACTCCATGCCAAGATATGTCAGCGATTGGACCGGTGTCAGATTTGACTTTGGAAAATTGATGATCCACCCGAAACTCTGGAGAATCTCCAGAGTAACGTTGAGGCTGTGTTGGCATGCCTCTTGAGAGGGTGCCTTGACCAGCAGATCGTCTAAGTAGGGTATCACTGAGTGACCCTGAGAGTGGAGGACCGCAACTACTGTAGCCATGACCTTGGTGAAAACCCTTGGGGCTGTCGCCAGGCCGAACGGCAGTGCCGCGAACTGAAGGTGTTCGTCTCCTATGGCGAAGCGCAAGAAGCGCTGATGCTCTGGAGCAATTGGTACGTGGAGATAAGCATCCTGATATCGATCGATGCTAGGAAATCTCCTTGGGACATTGAGGCGATGACGGAGCGGAGGGATTCCATCCGGAACCGCCTGGTCCATACGTGTTTGTTGAACAGTTTTAGGTCCAAAACAGGACAGAAGGACCCGTCCTTCTTTGGAACCACAAACAGGTTGGAGTAGAAACCGTGACCCTGTTGCTGAAGAGGAACCGGGACCACCACTCCTTCTGCCTTCAGAATGCCCACCGCCTGCAGCAGAGCCTTGGCTCGCTCGGGAGGCGGAGATGTTCTGAAGAATCGAGTCGGAGGACGAGAGCTGAACTCTATCCTGTAACCGTGAGACAAAATGTCTCTCACCCAACGGTCTTTTACTTGTGGCAGCCAGGTGTCGCAAAAGCGGGGAGAGCCTGCCACCGACCGAGGATGCGGTGTGAGGAGGCCGTAAGTCATGAGGAAGCCGCCTTGGTAGCGGCGCCTCCGGCGGTCTTTTTAGGGCGTGATTTAGACCGCCACGCGTCGGAGTTCCTCTGATCCTTCTGAGGCCTTTTGGACGAGGAGAATTGGACCTGCCTGCGCCCCGCAAGGACCGAAACCTCGACTGTCCCCTCCTCTGTTGGGGTATGATCGGTTTAGCCTGAGGAAAGGATGTATCCTTTCCCTTGGATTGTTTGATGATTTCATCCAGTCGCTCACCAAACAAGCGGTCGCCAGAGAATGGCAAACTGGTTAGGCACTTTTTGGAAGCAGAATCTGTCTTCCATTCCCGCAACCACAAGGCTCTGCGTATTACCACTGAATTGTCGGACGCAACCGCCTTCCGGCTCGCCGAGTCCAGGACAGCATTAATGGCGTATGACGCAAACGCTGACGTTTGAGATGTTAAAGACGCAGCCTGCGACGCAGACATACGTGTGACTGCCTCAATTTGCGCTTGAGCCGCTGAGACCGCTTGGAGCGCCCAGACGGCTGCGAAAGCTGGAGCAAAGACACGGCAATAGCTTCATAGATGGATTTCAACCAGAGCTCCATCTGTCTGTCAGTGGCATCTTTGAGTGAAGCCATATCTTCCACTGCAACTAAGGATTTAGCCGCTGGAGATAGGAGGTCCACATTGGAACACTGAACCCAGCCCTTGACAACGTCAAAAGGGAAGAGATAACGTGTATCCTTAAGGCGTTTGGAAAAAACGATATCTGGACAAGCCTGGTGGTTCTGGACTGCCTCCCTGAAGTCAGAGTGATCCAGAAAGCGTACTCAATGTACGCTTGGGGAACCTGAAACGGAACTTCTCCTGCTGAGAAGCTGACTCCTCAGGCGTAGGAGCTGAGGGAGAAATAACCAACATATGATTGATGGACGCCGTAAGATCGTTCACTACGGTGTCACAATCAGGTGTATCCAGGTAGAGAACGTTCTCAGGATCAGAATCCTGATCAGATACCTCCGCCTCATCATAGAGAGAGTCCCCATGCTGAGACCCTGAATGATGCGGTGACGTCGAGGGATGCTCCCAGCGAGGTCGCTTAGGGGGTCTGGGACTGCGGTCCGAGTCAGACCCCTCACCCTGGGATCCCTGAGACACTCCAGGAGCACCTTGTTGTACCAACTGGGGGGGGGGGGGACCAGGGGCAATGAATCAACAGAGCCCATGGTCTGAGGGACCGGTCTGGACTGCAAGGCTTCTAGTATCTTAGCCATAGTCTCAGAAAGTCTGAAGTAAATACTACAAACTCCGTCCCCATCACCTGGACCATTAGCAGAGACTCCGGCTGAGTAAGTTCCACAAGGGGCCGTGCATTGCATACAATTGAGGTCCGTGGAATCTGCCGGCAGTATAGCCGTACATGCTGTACAGGCTGCATAGAAAACCTGTGCTTCTGCACCCTTGTTTTTCACAGACGATATGTTGTTATCTCCCCCGAACAATCAAGGAGGGTATATAGCCAAAATACAAAAGTGCGACCGAACAGTGCAATGTATAGCGTACAAGCATATATCTATATGTGCATTTCGGCACTAGTGGGGTCAGCACCACAGGTGCTGCTTACCGCCCGCTCACAGCGGTTGTGTGGCCACCAGAATCCCTGCCAGGGTCTTCCCAAACTTGTCTCTTTTCTCAGTCACAGAAAAAACTGACATGAATGGCTGCCGGCGTCCTGTGTAGAGGAGGAGGCCGTGGGCGTGCCCCAGAAAGTTCGGGAATCCGGTTTCACACTGTGTACAGTGAGAGGGGTGGAGTATGCAAAGCATGCTCCATCTCTCAGCGCTGCCGTGCTGTGCAGCGTCACGCCCTTACCCTGACTGGCAGGCCAGTGGGCGGTAACGAAGTGAGAGTAGGCCGCAAAAGCCGGGGACTAGAGTGATAAGCGCGGCCCGGCATATAAGCCCTGGTCGGCGCGGAAGTCCCCGGCGCACCACCAGTCCCAGCCGCGCCTGAGATAAAAATGGCAGCGGCGGTTAGCGCGGCAGTCCCCCAATACTCTAACACACCCAGCACGCTGTAGTGTGCGATGGCACCAGTGCGGGCAGCGCCGCCATCCCTGGCGCACTAACACACCCAGCAGTGCTGCCGTGTGTCTGTGCGCGGTCCCCTTTATGGGGACACAGAGTACCTCAACGTAGCAGGGCCATGTCCCTGAGGATACTCAGCTCCATGTCCAGCAGATTCCCAGGGGCTGTGGATGGAGCACGGCCTCAGTGCCTGGAGACCGATAAGATCCCACTTCACCCAGAGCCCTAAGGGGATGGGGAAGGAAAGCAGCATGTGGGCTCCAGCCTCCGTACCCGCAATGGGTACCTCAACCTTAACAAACACCGCCGACAAAAGTGGGGTGAGAAGGGAGCATGCTGGGGGCCCTAGTATGGGCCCTCTTTTCTTCCATCCGACATGGTCAGCAGCTGCTGCTGACTAAGCTGTGGAGCTATGCGTGGATGTCTGACCTCCTTCGCACAAAGCATGAAAACTGAGGAGCCCGTGATCCCACGGGGGGTGTATAGGCAGAAGGGGAGGGGCCTTACACTTTTAAGTGTAATACTTTGTGTGGCCTCCGGAGGCAGTAGCTATACACCCAATTGTCTGGGTCTCCCAATAGAGCGACAAAGAAAGAACTGATGTCCTCAGTGGTTGATACCTTTTAATGGCTAACTGAAAAGATGGTAATAATTGCAAGCTTTCCAGACTACTCCGGTCTCCATCAGGCATGGTATAACACGAATTCTGAAGAGTCACATATTTATACACAACAGGAGTAAAAAAGACAAGTTTTGTGAAGCAGAACGATCAGTATGGCAAAACTGTTGTGGCCATAAATATTGCAGCGGTTCACACTGGTTATCTATGAACTGCAGCAATATTTATGGCCACAACAGTTTGTCCTCTTGCCATAGTGATAGTTCTGCTTCACATAACTTGTCTTTTTTTACTGCCCCATTCTATGTCCTGTTTTGTATAAATATGTGACTCTTCAGATTTTGTGTTATACCATGCCTGATGAAGAGACTTGCCTAGTCTCGAAAGCTGCTATTATTACCATCTTTTCAGTTAGGCTATGTGCGCACGTGTGCGTAATTCAAGCAGTTACGCTGCGCTTTGTAGCGCAGCGTAACTGCATGCGTCCTGCGTCCCCTGCACAATCTATGGAGATTGTGCAGGGGCCGTGCGCACGTGGCGTCTTAGAGCGCAGCGCTTTGGCTGCTGCCCAAAGCGCGCGTTCTAAGAAGTGACATGTCACTTCTTCCGTGCGCTTTGCCGGCAGCCCCTGCTCTGACTATGGCAGGAGCTGCAGGCAGAGCGCACGTTCTCTGCCGGCACCATGCGCTTCAGAACGGAGCATTTCAGCTGCGCTCTGAAGCGCACCTTTTAGGTGCAGTGCAGAGCGCACACGTGCGCACATAGCCTTAGCCATTAAAAGGTATCAACCACTGAGGACTCTCAGTTCTTTTAAACTATTTTGCTCTCTCGCCTCATTGGGGGATTGGGGGACACAGGAAACCATTAACCTTTTCATATATATGTCTTTTCTTTTTGTGATGCAGTGGGAACTCTTCATGTTCATGCTGCAACAACTGGCCAGTATGGGTCTTCTACAAGACGCCGACATCTGCAGGCTGCAGGAATGCCAGAGGACTTCAGTAAGAATGATTTAGTTTTTTTTTTAATATGTTGAGTACAGATGTAAAAAGTATGTGTGTGTATATATATCTATATATATAATTGCCTTATTCTGTCTGTCTGTCTGTCTGTCTATCTGTCTGTCTGTCTGTCATGCTCCGAAATTGTGTCCTTACGGTGACACAAAGCTGATTGGCCGCTGGGCTCGCCATGGCCCCGCCCCCCCACACGGATTGGCCTCTCGCCCCGGCTCTCTGCAGGCCCCGCCCCCTCACGCAATGCACGCTCGCTGTGGCCCAACTGACACGGGGCTCCGATTCCCAGGTGAGTACACACACATCAGATCACACTCACTCTCACACTCACTCTCACACATCACATCCACACATCACAACATGCTGGGATATCGCTTGCTTCTACACCGGCTCCGTCAGGATCCCGGCAGCGCCAGACATAACCTTGCGATGCTGGGATCTTAACGGAGGCCGTGAAAGCTGGTAACCATTATACACATCGGGTAACTAAGGTCCCTTAGTTACCCGATGTGTATCATAGTTACCAGTGTACACCGGCTCACACTCACTCTCACACACCTCACACACACATCACATCGCATCCACACATCAAGGTCTGCAGCTGCAGAACATACATAACATAACAGCCACACACACACACACACACACAAATCAGATCACACTCACTCACATACACACATCACATCGCATCCACATACTCACAACATCCTGGGATATCGCTTGCTTCTCGGCGGCGATATTGTGCTGTGAGCTTCCAGGACCTGACGGAGGATCACATGGCCAGAAGCATGTGATATCCCCGGATGTTGTGAGTATCAGCGCGTATGTGCAATATCGTCAGTGTCTGTGTGTGTGAGTGTATGCGATCGGGTGTGTGTGAGTGTATGCGATCGGGTGTGTGTGTGAGTGTATGCGATCGGGTGTGTGTGTGAGTGTATGCGATCGGGTGTGTGTGTGAGTGTATGCGATCGGGTGTGTGTGTGAGTGGATGCGATCGGTTGTGTGTGTGAGTGGATGCGATCGGTTGTGTGTGTGAGTGGATGCGATCGGTTGTGTGGGTGAGTGGATGCGATCGGTTGTGTGGGTGAGTGGATGCGATCGGGTGTGGGTTGAGTGTCGGCAGAGGAGCACGGCGTGCTGGAGGAGGCTGGGAGCAGAGAGGCTGATCTTGGGGAAGGCTGGGAGGGGGGGGCTGATGCTGAGGGAGGCTGGAAGGAGAGAGGCTGAGCAAACGTGCTCCATCCGCCATACTGCGCACTCCCCATCGTGCTGCATCCCCATGCTGCGCACTCCCAAACGTGGTCCATCCGCCATGCTGCGCACTCCCAAACGTGGTCCATCCGCCATGCTGCGCACTCCCAAACGTGGTCCATCCGCCATGCTGCGCACTCCCAAACGTGCTCCATCCGCCATGCTGCGCACTCCCAAACGTGCTCCATCCGCCATACTGCGCACTCCCCATCGTGCACCATCCGGCATGCTGCGCACTCCTAAGCGGATGGAGCATGATGGGGGGGTGCGCAGCATGGCGGATGGAGCACGTTTGGGAGTGCGCAGCATGGCGGATGGAGCACGTTTGGGAGTGCGCAGCATGACGGATGGAGCACGTTGGGAGTGCGCAGCATGACGGATGGAGCATGTTTGGGGAGGTGCGCAGCATGCCGGATGGTGCACGATGGGGAGTGCGCAGTATGGCGGATGGAGCACGTTTGGGAGTGCGCAGTTGTATGGCGGATGGAGCACGTTTCGGAGTGCGCAGCATGGCGGATGAGCACGTTTGGGAAGTGCGCAGCATGGCGGATGGACCACGTTTGGGAGCGCGCAGCATGGCGGATGGAGCACGTTTGGGAGTGCGCAGCATGGCGGATGGAGCACGTTTGGAAGTGCGCAGCATGGCGGATGGAGCACGTTTGGGAGTGCGCAGCATGGCGGATGGAGCACGTTTGGGAGTGCGCAGCATGCCGGATGGTGCACGATGGGGAGTGCGCAGTATGGCGGATGGAGCACGTTTGGGATGTGCGCAGCATGGCGGATAGAGCACGTTTGGGAGTGCGCAGCATGGCGGATGGACCACGTTTGGGAGTGCGCAGCATGGCGGATGGAGCACGTTTGGGAGTGCGCAGCATGGCGGATGGAGCACGTTTGGGAGTGCGCAGCATGGCGGGTGGAGCACGTTTGGGAGTGCGCAGCATGGCGGATGAGCATGATAGGGGGTGCGCAGCATGGCGGATGGAGCACGTTTGGGAGTGCGCAGCATGGCGGATGGAGCACGTTTGGGAGTGTGCAGCATGGCGGATAGAGCACGATGGGGAGTGCGCAGTATGGCGGATGGAGCACGTTTGGGAGTGCGCAGTATGGCGGATGGAGCACGTTTCGGAGTGCGCAGCATGGCGGATGGAGCACGTTTGGGAGTGCGCAGCATGGCGGATGGACCACGTTTGGGAGCGCGCAGCATGGCGGATGGAGCACGTTTGGGAGTGCGCAGCATGGCGGATGGAGCACGTTTGGAAAGTGCGCAGCATGGCGGATGAAGCACGTTTGGGAGTGCGCAGCATGGCGGATGGAGCACGTTTGGGAGTGCGCAGCATGCCGGATGGTGCACGATGGGGAGTGCGCAGTATGGCGGATGGAGCACGTTTGGGAGTGCGCAGCATGGCGGATGGAGCACGTTTGGGAGGTGCGCAGCATGGCGGATGGACCACGTTTGGGAGTGCGCAGCATGGCGGATGGAGCACGTTTGGGATGAGTGCGCAGCATGGCGGATGGAGCACGTTTGGGAGTGCGCAGCATGGCGGGTGGAGCACGTTTGGGAGTGCGCAGCATGGCGGATGGAGCATGATAGGGGGTGCGCAGCATGGCGGATGGAGCACGTTTGGGAGTGCGCAGCATGGCGGATGGAGCACGTTTGGGAGTGTGCAGCATGGCGGATAGAGCACGATGGGGAGTGCGCAGCATGGCGGATGGAGCACGTTTGGGAGTGCGCAGCATGGGGGATGCAGCACGATGGGGAGTGCGCAGTATGGCGGATGGAGCACGTTTGGGAGTGCGCAGCATGGCGGATGGACCACGTTTGGGAGTGCGCAGCATGGCGGATGGAGCACGTTTGGGAGTGCGCAGCATCGGGGATGCAGCACGATGGGTGGTGCGCAGCATGGGGGATGGAGCACGATGGGAGGTGCACACCTCCCCCCAACACACACACACACGCGCACTGCACAACACACACACACTAGGAATCACAAACAACGCCCTACACAGACACCCACACACACAGACAACGCTGCACACACAAATATACGCACATACTGCACAACACACACATTGCTCAAAACATACCTCCCCCCAAAACACACCACACCCACACAAACCGCACAACACACACACACACACACAACGCTACAGACACACAGCGCTCCACAAACAACGCAACACACGCAACACACATACAACACCGCTCTCACCCCCCGCGACACTCAGAACATGTACAGCGCCCTACACAAACACTTGGTAACTACACACAACAACATCTATATATATAACAAAAATCATACATGAACTACACAATACGTAAATTCTAGAATACCCGATGCGTAGAATCGGGCCACCTTCTAGTATATATATATATATATATATATATATATATATATATATATATATATATATATATATATATATATATATATATATATATATATATATATATATATATATATATATATATATATATACACACACATACTAGAAGGTGGCCCCATTCTACGCATCGGGTGTTCTAGAATATATGTATTGTGTAGTCAATGTATGATTTTTGTTATATATATATATATATATATATATATATATATATATAGATAGATGTTGTTGTGTGTTGTTGCCAAGTGTTTGTGTAGGGCGTTGTACATGCTCTGGGTGTGCAGGGGGGGGGGGTGAGAGAGCAATGTTGTTTGTGTGCGGGGGCGTGGCCTAGCGGGCATCGCGTGCGGCGGGCGGGCCTGGACAAACGGTTAATCCATGCGGGGGCGGGGCCAGGCCGAGCCCAGCGGCCAATCCGACGGTTGTCACTGTAAGGACACAATGTTGGAGCAAGACAGACAGAATAAGGCAATTATATATATACTAGAAGGTGGCCCGATTCTACGCATCGGGTATTCTAGAATTTACGTATTGTGTAGTTCATGTATGATTTTTGTTTATATATATATATATATATATATATATATATATATATATATATATATATATATATATATATATATATATATATATATATATATATATATATATATATATATATATATATATATATATATATATATATATATATATATTGTTGTTGTGTGTAGTTACCAAGTGTTTGTGTAGGGGCTGTACATGTTCTGGGTGTTGTCTGGGTGTGACGGGGGATGAGAGCGGTGTTGTATGTGTGTTGCGTGTGTTGCGTTGTTTGTGGAGCGCTGTGTGTCTGTAGCGTTGTGTGTGTTGCGCGGTTTGTGTGTGTGTGGTGTGTTTTGGGGGGAGGTATGTTTTGTGCAATGTGTGTGTTGTGCGGTATGTGCGTATATTTGTGTGTGCCGCGGTGTTTGTGTGTTGGGTGTTGTGTGTGTGCAGCGTTGTCTGTGTGTGTGGGTGTCTGTGTAGGGCAGTTGTTTGTGGTTCCCAGTGTGTGTGTGGTGTGTTGTGCAGTGCGCGCGCGTGTGTGTGTGTGTGTGTTGGGGGGAGGTGCGCACTCCCAAACGTGCTCCATCCCCCATGCAGCGCACTCCCCATCGTGCTCCATCCCCCATGCAGCGCACTCCCCATCGTGCTCCATCCCCCATGCAGCGCACTCCCCATCGTGCTCCATCCCCTATGCTGCGCACCCCCCATCGTGCTCCATCTCCCATGCTGCGCACTCCCAAACGTGCTCCATCCGCCATGCTGCGCACTCCCAAACGTGCTCCATCCACCATGCTGCGCACTCCCAAACGTGCTCCATCCGCCATACTCCGCACTCCCCATCGTGCTCCATCCCCGATGCTGCGCACCCCCCCATCATGCTCCATCCCCGATGCTGCGCACCCCCCCATCGTGCTCCATCCCCCATGCTGCACCAGCATCAGCCTCTCTGCCCCCAGCATCAGCTTCTCTGCCCCCAGCATCAGCTTCTCTGCCCCAGCATCAGCCTCTCTCCTCCCAGCATCAGCCTCTCTCATCCTAGCATCAGCCTCTCTCCTCCCAGCATCAGCCTCTCCTCTCTGTCCCCAGCATCAGCCTCTCTCCTCCCAGCCTTCCCCAGCATCAGCCTCTCTCCTCCCACCCTCCCCCAGCATCAGCCTCCCTCTCCCAGCCTCCCCCAGCATCAGCCTCCCCCAGCATCAGCCTCTCTTCTCTCAGCCTACCTCTCCCAGCCTCCCTCCTCCCAGCCTCCCTCAGCATCAGCCTCCCTCTCCCAGCCTCCCCAAGCATCAGCCTCTCTCCTTCCAGCCTCCCCCAGCATCAGCCTCCGCCAGCATCAGCCTCTCTCCTTCCAGCCTCCTCCAGCATCAGCCTCCCTCTCCCAGCCATCCCCAGGATCAGCCTCTCTCCTCCCAGCCTCCGTCCTCCCAGCCTTCCCCAGCATCAGCTTTCCCCTCCCAGCCTCCCTCAGCATCAGCCTTCCCCAGCATCAGCCTCTCTCCTCCCAGCCTCAGCCTCTTTCCTTCCAGCCTCCCTCAGCATCAGCCTCTCTCCTTCCAGCCTCCCTCAGCATCAGCCTTCCCTTCCCAGCCTTCCCCAGGATCAGCCTCTCTCCTCCCAGCCTCCTTCCTCCCAGCCTCCCCCTCCCAGCCTCCCTCAGCATCAGCCTTCCGCTCCCAGTCTCCCCCAGCATCAGCCTCCCCAAGCATCAGCCTCCACCAGCATCAGCCTCTCTCCTTCCAGCCTCCCCCAGCATCAGCCTCTCTCCTTCCAGCCTCCCTCAGCATCAGCCTCCCGTTCCCAGCCTTCCCCAGGATCAGCCTCTCTCCTCCCAGCCTCCTTCCTCCCAGCCTCCCCCTCCCAGCCTCCCTCAGCATCAGCCTTCCCCTCCCAGTCTCCCCCAGCATCAGCCTCCCCAAGCATCAGCCTCCACCAGCATCAGCCTCTCTCCTTCCAGCCTCCCCCAGCATCAGCCTCCCCAAGCATCAGCCTCCACCAGCATCAGCCTCTCTCCTTCCAGCCTCCCCCAGCATCAGCCTCCCCCAGCATCAGCCTCCCCAAGCATCAGCCTCCACCAGCATCAGCCTCTCTCCTCCCAGCATCAGCCTCTCTCCTCCCAGCATCAGCCTCTCTCCTCCCAGCATCAGCCTCTCTCCTCCCAGCATCAGCCTCTCTCCTCCCAGCATCAGCCTCTCTCCTCCCAGCATCAGCCTCTCTCCTCCCAGCATCAGCCTCTCTCCTCCCAGCATCAGCCTCTCTCCTCCCAGCATCAGCCTCTCTCCTCCCAGCATCAGCCTCTCTCCTCCCAGCATCAGCCTCTCTCCTCCCAGCATCAGCCTCTCTCCTCCCAGCATCAGCCTCTCTCCTCCCAGCATCAGCCTCTCTCCTCCCAGCATCAGCCTCTCTCCTCCCAGCATCAGCCTCTCTCCTCCCAGCATCAGCCTCTCTCCTCCCAGCATCAGCCTCTCTCCTCCCAGCATCAGCCTCTCTCCTCCCAGCATCAGCCTCTCTCCTCCCAGCATCAGCCTCTCTCCTCCCAGCATCAGCCTCTCTCCTCCCAGCATCAGCCTCTCTCCTCCCAGCATCAGCCTCTCTCCTCCCAGCATCAGCCTCTCTCCTCCCAGCATCAGCCTCTCTCCTCCCAGCATCAGCCTCTCTCCTCCCAGCATCAGCCTCTCTCCTCCCAGCATCAGCCTCTCTCCTCCCAGCATCAGCCTCTCCTCTCTGTCCCCAGCATCAGCCTCTCCTCTCTGTCCCCAGCATCAGCCTCTCCTCTCTGTCCCCAGCATCAGCCTCTCCTCTCTGTCCCCAGCATCAGCCTCTCTCCTCCCAGCCTCCCTCCTCCCACCCTCCCCCAGCATCAGCCTCCCTCTCCCAGCCTCCCCCAGCATCAGCCTCTCTTCTCTCAGCCTACCTCCTCCCAGCCTCCCTCAGCATCAGCCTCCCTCTCCCAGCCTTCCCCAGGATCAGCCTCTCTCCTCCCAGCCTCCGTCCTCCCAGCCTTCCCCAGCATCAGCTTTCCCCTCCCAGCCTCCCTCAGCATCAGCCTTCCCCAGCATCAGCCTCTCTCCTGCCAGCCTCAGCCTCTCTCCTTCCAGCCTCCCCCAGCATCAGCCTCTCTCCTTCCAGCCTCCCCCAGCATCAGCCTCTCTCCTTCCAGCCTCCCTCAGCATCAGCCTCCCCTTCCCAGCCTTCCCCAGGATCAGCCTCTCTCCTCCCAGCCTCCTTCCTCCCAGCCTCCCCCTCCCAGCCTCCCTCAGCATCAGCCTTCCGCTCCCAGTCTCCCCCAGCATCAGCCTCCCCAAGCATCAGCCTCCACCAGCATCAGCCTCTCTCCTTCCAGCCTCCCCCAGCATCAGCCTCCCCAAGCATCAGCCTCCACCAGCATCAGCCTCTCTCCTTCCAGCCTCCCCCAGCATCAGCCTCTCTCCTTCCAGCCTCCCTCAGCATCAGCCTCCTGTTCCCAGCCTTCCCCAGGATCAGCCTCTCTCCTCCCAGCCTCCTTCCTCCCAGCCTCCCCCTCCCAGCCTCCCTCAGCATCAGCCTTCCCCTCCCAGTCTCCCCCAGCATCAGCCTCCCCCAGCATCAGCCTCCCCCAGCATCAGCCTCCCCCAGCATCAGCCTCCCCAAGCATCAGCCTCCCCAAGCATCAGCCTCCACCAGCATCAGCCTCCCTCGTCCCAGCCTCCCCCAGCATCAGCCTCCCCCTCCCAGCCTCCCCCAGCATCAGCCTCTCTCATCCCAGCATCAGCCTCTCCTCTCTGTCCCCAGCATCAGCCTCTCTCCTCCCAGCCTTCCCCAGCATCAGCCTCTCTCCTCCCAGCCTCCTTCCTCCCAGCCTCCCCCTCCCAGCCTCCCTCAGCATCAGCCTTCCGCTCCCAGTCTCCCCCAGCATCAGCCTCCCCAAGCATCAGCCTCCACCAGCATCAGCCTCTCTCCTTCCAGCCTCCCCCAGCATCAGCCTCTCTCCTTCCAGCCTCCCTCAGCATCAGCCTCCCGTTCCCAGCCTTCCCCAGGATCAGCCTCTCTCCTCCCAGCCTCCTTCCTCCCAGCCTCCCCCTCCCAGCCTCCCTCAGCATCAGCCTTCCCCTCCCAGTCTCCCCCAGCATCAGCCTCCCCCAGCATCAGCCTCCCCAAGCATCAGCCTCCACCAGCATCAGCCTCCCCCAGCATCAGCCTCCCCCAGCATCAGCCTCCCCAAGCATCAGCCTCCACCAGCATCAGCCTCCCTCGTCCCAGCCTCCCCCAGCATCAGCCTCCCCCTCCCAGCCTCCCCCAGCATCAGCCTCTCTCATCCCAGCATTAGCCTCTCCTCTCTGTCCCCAGCATCAGCCTCTCTCCTCCCAGCCTTCCCCAGCATCAGCCTCTCTCCTCCCAGCCTCCCCCAGCATCAGCCTCCCCCAGCATCAGCCTCTCTTCTTCCAGCCTCCCCCAGCATCAGCCTCTCTCCTTCCAGCCTCCCCCAGCATCAGCCTCCCTCTCCCAGCCTTCCCCAGGATCAGCCTCTCTCCTCCCAGCCTCCGTCCTCCCAGCCTTCCCCAGCATCAGCTTTCTCCTCCCAGCCTCCCTCAGCATCAGCCTCTCTCCTCCCAGCCTCAGCCTCTCTCCTTTCAGCCTCCCCCAGCATCAGCCTCTCTCCTTCCAGCCTCCCTCAGCATCAGCCTCCCCTTCCCAGCCTTCCCCAGGATCAGCCTCTCTCCTCCCAGCCTCCTTCCTCCCAGCCTCCCCCTCCCAGCCTCCTTCAGCATCAGCCTTCCCCTCCCAGTCTCCCCCAGCATCAGCCTCCCCCTCCCAGCCTTCCCCATGATCAGCCTCTCTGCTCCCAGCCTCCTCCAGCACGCCGTGCTCCTCTGCCGACACACACACACCCGATCGCATCCACTCACACACACCCGATCGCATCCACTCACACACACCCGATCGCATCCACTCACACACACCCGATCGCATCCACTCACACACACCCGATCGCATCCACTCACACACACACACGATCGCATCCACTCACACACACCCGATCGCATCCACTCACACACACCCGATCGCATCCACTCACACACGCAGAGACTGACGATATCGCACATACGCGCTCACACTCAAAACATCCGGAGATACCACATGCCTCTGGCCATGTGATCCTCCGTCAGGTCCTGGAAGGTCACAACAGCACAGTATCGAGGCCGAGAAGCAAGCGATATCGCCGGATGCTGTGCGTGTGTGGATGCGATGTGAGGTGTGTGTGAGGTGTGTGTGAGGTGTGTGTGAGGTGTGTGTGAGGTGTGTGTGAGGTGTGTGTGAGGTGTGTGTGAGGTGTGTGTGAGGTGTGTGTGAGGTGTGTGTGAGGTGTGTGTGAGGTGTGTGTGAGGTGTGTGTGAGGTGTGTGTGAGGTGTGTGTGAGGTGTGTGTGAGGTGTGTGTGAGGTGTGTGTGAGGTGTGTGTGAGGTGTGTGTGAGGTGTGTGTGAGGTGTGTGTGAGGTGTGTGTGAGGTGTGTGTGAGGTGTGTGTGAGGTGTGTGTGAGGTGTGTGTGAGGTGTGTGTGAGGTGTGTGTGAGGTGTGTGTGAGGTGTGTGTGAGGTGTGTGTGAGGTGTGTGTGAGGTGTGTGTGAGGTGTGTGTGAGGTGTGTGTGAGGTGTGTGTGAGGTGTGTGTGAGGTGTGTGTGAGGTGTGTGAGAGGTGTGTGAGAGGTGTGTGAGAGGTGTGTGTGAGGTGTGTGTGAGGTGTGTGTGAGGTGTGTGTGAGGTGTGTGTGAGGTGTGTGTGAGGTGTGTGTGAGGTGTGTGTGAGGTGTGTGTGAGGTGTGTGTGAGGTGAGTGTGAGTGTGAGTGTGAGTGTGAGAGTGAGTGTGTGAGGTGAGTGTGAGAGTGAGTGTGAGAGTGAGTGTGATCTGATGTGTGTGTATGTTTGTGTGTGTGCTGTTGTGTGTGCGTGTGGATCTTCCGCCGCAGCAGGACCTTGATGCGCTTGTAACCATGCGAGCATGGTTACCAACGTATCCACACCACTCCCGTGCGAGCGGGGGCCGGGGGGGGGGGGGGGGGGAGTACAGTACTCACCTCCGTGACAGCCGTGTCAGTTCGGGGAATGCGCGGGGGGAGGGAGGGGGCGGGGCCAGAGCTAGCGTGCATTGCGTGAGGGGGGCGGGGCGTGGCGTGGCCGAATTGCCAATGCCTGCAGGGTGCCGGGGCGAGAGGCCAATCTGTGGGGGTGGCGGAGCCTGGGCGAGCGGCTGGCCAATCCGTGTGGGGGCGCAGCCTGGGCGAGCGGCCAACCCGTGTGGGGGGGCGGGGCCATGGCGAGCCCAGCGGCCAATCAGCTTTGTGTCACCGTAAGGACACAATTTTGGAGCATGACAGACAGACAGATAGACACAGATAGACAGAATAAGGCAATTATATATATATATATATATATATATATATATTATGATATTTTTTTTCTTTTAATCCCACTTTTCTCTGACGCCTCATTGGGGGACACAGGACCATGGGTGTTATGCTGCCTATCCATAGGAGGGCACTACGTAGATGCAAAAGCATAGCTCCTCTTCAGTATACACCCCCTGGCCGGGCCAGGCAAGCTCCGTTTTTGCTTCGTGTCTGTAGGAGGCACTTCCTTTCAGGGTTTATTATTTTTTGAGGGCGACGGTTTCCTTTTGGGACAGATCTCCCACTACCATCAACGGGCGGGAACGTGGAGTGTTGCCTCCGCGTACCCCCTCCTGCGACACTGGATCCTGGGCTGGACGACGGGTTCCACAGACACCGATTTTCCAAAGTCCAGGGTAGAGGCCTGTGCCTCTATAGCCCAATTCCTCAGCCCCTCTTTGCAGTCTCTGAGTTGAATATGGCACCAATTCCTCAGCCCCTCTTTGCAGGCTCTGAGTTGAATATGGCACTGGTGTGACCGGACACAGCAAGTTGACTCTGCTATTTTCACTGCCTGGGGAGAAAAGACGCTGCAGGGAAGGCTCCCAGGACATTTACAGTATTTATTATGAGAAAGTCCCTTGCTGAGTACAAGGAGGAGAGCCCCAAGGATCCTGCACACACAATGTTAACTTTTCTCTAGCTTGCTGGCTGGAGGAGGGGGGAAGTCACTCCTGTTTGCAGAAAGTCCGGCAGATAATTTCCCGGTGGCAGGGGGAGGGCCCAGGGCTCAGGGACTCGCGCTGTTTATTTGCTCTGTTTATTTGCTCTAGCAGTAAAGCCGGCTGATAACCACCGGTGACAAGCTGTGTGCTGACTGTAGGGAGAGGGAGGAAAACTCAGAAGCTCCCTTCCCGCCGGTTTTTTTTACTACCCACAGCAGGGGGGGGGCACACTGACTCATCTTCCCGCTCTTTTAGCGCTAAGCCCCGCGGCCGCGATAAGGCCCCCCCAGGAAAGCGTGCGAAGATCTCCATAGAGCTTAATCCTTCCTGAGGACAGGCCCATCGGCTGATTCTGGTGAGGTGCTTGCTTCACTTGTAGCTCTGCTGAGCATTGCTCCCCCTCCTGGCATACTCCTATTAAGAACATGCAGAATTCTAAGGGCACTAAGAGTGCTAAGGCCCACATAGTCTATTATTCAGCCTGCACTGCCTGCCACGCTGAGCTACCACGTAAACACACCTCTTCTCTCTGTGAGCCCTGTGCCCCTATAGCCCCCCAAGACCCCCCTGCCACCACCGCCTCAACCGTCAGCCCAGAGGCTAGTGCTCCCAGCCCACCGGAATGGGCAGAGTTTGTCCCAATCCATGGAAAAACTGTCACAGAACCTGGTGCTGGCTATGCAATGTCGTCCTCCACACCCTTCTGGGTCCCTGGACGGAACGCAGCCTGTGGATACCCCTATGGAGGATCCTTCTGAGGTAATCCGGGCACATGCTTCACCGGTTGCAGGGATCAGGAAAAGAGCACACTGCCAGGTGTCTCCAGCGGGCTCTCACTCGGGAGCACACAGGGCAGTCCCTCCCACACGCTCCACGGCTTCTGAAGAGCTGGAGGAGGGAGAATGCTGTTTATACCAAGAGGATTCCTTGGTTTCAGCCTGCCCAGATGATCAAACTGCAATAGACTCCCTTATAGCAGCAATCAACCAAACTCTGCATGTGGAGGATCCCCCATCTGCTACCACTGACCATGCGGTCTCCTTTAAGAGGGCAAGGAAACCCCAAAAGGTTTTCGCTGATCACCCAGAGTTTCAGGATGTCCTCACAAAGCAAAGGGAGAAGCCTGACAGGCGCTTCGGTAACCGAAAACTCATGTAGTCCCGGTACCCATTTGCCTCACCTGCCCCTAAGGGCTGGGCCGATCCGCCCTTGGTAGACCCCCCCGGTCTCCCGCCTTACCACAAAGACGCTTCTGTCTTTACCCGATGGTTCCTCCATCAAGGACCCGACAGACAGACAGGTGGAGCACCTCGCCCGCTCTGCTTTTGAGGCTGTGGGTTCCTCCCTCTCGCCCTCCTTTGCCGCTGTGTGGGTCGCAAAGGCGATCTCGGTCTGAGCAGAATCCCTTAACACTCCGCTTGATGAAGCCTAGTTCACTCATACCTTCACAGAGGTAACAGCTCAAATTGCCGCTGCGGCGGAGTACCTCATGCAGGCCTCCATGGACGCTGCTACCTGCGCAGCGTTTGCCGCCTCAAATACCATAGCCATCCGTAGAGCTCTCTGGCTCCGACAATGGCGAGCGGACTCTGCCTCCAAGAAGTCTCTCACGGGCCTTCCCTTTTTTTCCAGACCGATTGTTTGGCGAACGTCTGGACAAGCTCATTTCTGACGCCACGGGAGGAAAGAGTACCTCCCTCCCCCAGCTGAAGTCCAGGACGTCCTTCACCAGACTTCCACAGTCCTCGTTCCGCTCCTTTCGGAACTCATTTGGTTGGTCGACATCCCGTGCTGTCCCCGCCACCAGCCGCGGACTACGCAGGGACCGACCTTAGCTCTCCCCGAAACCCACTTCGTCATGGCAGCCTAGACCGAAACAGTCCAGGACTAGCGAGACTCGGCCACGACGTTTTCCCCACTCATGACTCCTTCGGCGCCCCGGAAGACACACTCATTGTAGGAGGTCGACTGCGGCTCTTTCAACACATCTGGGCTGCCGCCTCAGACGACAAATGGGTGCGAGACCTTGTGTCTTCCGGTTACCACATAGAATTTCGGACCCGACCCCCGAGTCGGTTCTTTCTCTCAAACCCCCCAAAGACTCGAAAACGACGCAAAGGTTTTTTCTCAGCAATCCACTCGCTCCAAACAGCAGGAGTGATAATACCTGTCCCAGACGACGAGAAGTTTGGGGGATTTTATTCCAACCTCTTTGTGGTCCCCAAAAAGGATGGGTCAGTTTGACCCATCCTGGACCTCAAACACCTAAACAAGCATGTGCACGTACGAAGATTCAGAATGGAGTCCCTAAGTTCCATTATTGCATCCATGGTCGAAGGGGAATTCCTCGCCTCCATAGACATCAAGGACGCATACCTGCACATACCCATCGCCCCAGATCACCAAAAGTTCCTCCGCTTCGCAATTCAGGACTCCCACTTTCAATTTGTAGCTCTACCCTTCGGCCTTGCCACCGCACCAAGGGTCTTCACCAAAGTCATGGCGGCCGCAATGAGCGTCCTTCTCGCCAGGGGAGTAGTCGTTCTCCCTTACTTGGACGACCTCCTCATCAAGGCCCCCTCCCTCCGCGACTGCTCAACCAGCGTACAGATCACTGTGGACACCCTATCCCGCTTAGGGTGGCTAGTGAATCTGGACAAATCATCCCCGATCCCATCACGATCCATCACCTTCCTGGGCATGTTCCTGGACACCCGTCGGGGCTTGATCCTTCTCCCTCAGGACAAGGCGATCGCTCTTCCATGAGCGGTACGCTGCCTTCTACGTCCTATGTCTCGCTCCATTCGATTCAGCATGAAAGTGCTCGGCAGGATGGTGGCAGCTATGGACGCAGTACCCTTTGCTCAACTGCACTTCCGCCCACTGCAGCTAGCCCTTCTAGTGGCCTGGGACAAGAGCCCCTTCTTCCTGGACAGACATCTTCACCTGACGCCTTCAGTCAGGTACGCACTCCTCTGGTGGCTTCGGTCCTCATCCCTATCGAAGGGGAGATCTTTTCTCCCAGTGAACTGGCTGGTCCTGACCACGGACGCCAGCCTGCTAGGCTGGGGAGCAGTGTACCGACACCACACTGCTCAAGGACGTTGGACGCCCCAGGAGTCTTTCCTACCCATAAACATCCTGGAACTCTGCGCGATCTTCCTTGCGCTCAGGGCATCCTGCCCTCTGCTAGCGGGTCATCAGATTCGAGTCCAATCGGACAATGCGACAGCTGTAACCTACATCAATCGCCAAGGGGTATACCTGCAGCAAGGCAGCTTATCTCGAGGCCCACAGGATCCTCAGCTGGGCCGAATCGACAGGGTCAGTGATATCAGCGGTACACATACCGGGAGTAGAGATCTGGGCAGCAGACTTCTAAGTCGCCAAGGCCTGGCCGCCGGAGAGTGCTCTCTCCACCCAGAAGTGTTCCTACACATCTGCACTCGCTGGGGTACACCAGACGTGGATCTAATGGCCTCAAGGTTGAATGCAAAGGTACCCACGTTCATAGCCAGGTCACGCGATCCGCAGTCCATCGGCGCGGATGCTCTAGTCTGCTCCTGGCTCCATTTCCGCCTGCCTTACATATTTCCACCCCTACCTCTGCTGCCGCGGGTAATCAGGAAAATCAAAGCAGAGGGAGTCCCGGTGATACTGATTGCACCGGACTGGCCCAGGCGCGCCTGGTACGCCGAATTAGTACAAATGCTCGTAGACGTACCGTGGCGCCTTCCAGACATCCCAGACTTGCTGACACAAGGGCCCATTTCCCATCAGAACTCCAGAGCCCTGAAGCTGACGGCATGGCCATTGAGACCTGGGTATTAACAAGAGCAGGATTCTCCCCCCGTGGTTATCTCCACCATGATCAGCGTCCGAAAGCCTGCTTCATCCCGCATTTACCACCGTACGTGGAAAATCTTCCTTTCATGGTGCAGGGAAACTAACGTCCAGCTTCTGCCTCTGGCCATCCCCAGAATTCTCGATTTTCTGCAGGTTGGCTCTCAGTTCTCTTAAAGGGCAGGTCTCAGCGCTCTCAATCTTCTACCAATGCCGCCTGGCTCAAAAAACGCAGGTCAAGACCTTCCTCCAGAGCGTTTCCCATCTAGTTCCCCCGTACAAATGGCCGCTGGACCCATGGGACCTCAATCTCGTTCTGGACGGTCTCCAGAGGTCCCCCTTTGAACCTCTCAAGGAATCCTCCCTTGCTTTTCTGTCCTGGAAGGTAACGTTCCTGGTGGCAATTACGTCCATCAGATGGGTGTCGGAGCTAGCAGCACTCTTTTGCCGCGAGCCTTTTCTGTTTTTTCACCAGGACAAGGTGGTTCTGCGCCCCCTTCCGGATTTTCTTCCCAAGGTTCCTACCCAGTTTCATTTGAACAAGGACATTGTTCTGCCTTCCTTTTGTCCACACCCAGTTCATAGGGTGGAAAGGTCTCTGCATTCGTTAGACCTCTCAGATATTACATATCCAGGACAGCCCCTTTTAGGAAAACGGACTCTTTGTTCGTCATTCCTGAGGGGCCTAAGAAGGGACAGGCAACTTCAAAGGCGACTCTGGCTCGCTGGATTCGCTCTGCGATCCAGGAAGTCTACCGCTTGCAACTCAAGCCCATTCCTAGTGGGCTGCGGGCTCATTCCACGCGAGCAGTTGGCGCTTCGTGGGCCATTCGGCATCAGGCTTCAGTGGAACAGGTGTGTAAGGCTGCGACCTGGTCTAGCCTACATACGTTTTCAAAGCATTACAGAGTCCATACCCAGGTTTCAACTGAGGCAAATCTGGGTAGGAAAATTCTGCAAACGGCAGTAGAGCACCTTCTCTCAGTAGGCGCTCCAGGCTGTCTGGGACTGGTTCCTAGTCCTTGGGTTGCGTTGTCTTTCTTTTATTTTTCCCACACATGGACTGCTTTAGGACGTCCCATGGTCCTGTGTCCCCCAATGAGGCGTCAGAGAAAAATGGATTTTTGTGTACTCACCATAAAATCGTTTTCTCTTAGCCACCATTGGGGGACACAGCACCCACTCTGTTGCCCTGTTGGGCCTTGGTTCTCTGAGTACCTTATTTGGTTATGACTCTTTTTTTTTTTCTCATGTTCCTCTGTTGAGGTAAGTTTTTACTGGCTTTTTCTCCTACTGCTTGTGTACTGAGGCTGCCTGGCCCGGCTAGGGGGTGTATACTGCAGAGGAGGAGCTATGCTTTTGCATCTACTTAGTGTACTCCTATGGATAGGCAGCATAACACCCATGGTCCTGTGTCCCCCAATGATGGCTAAGAGAAAACGATTTTACGGTGAGTACACAAAAATCCGTTTATTGGCAATTGGAAGGCAGGGAAGTTAATGTTGCTAGGGAGTTTAAAAAAAAACAAACACATTGTCACCCACAATCCAACATCATGATTGTTCTGTGTAACTAGACGTACACACTAAGAGTATCTATTCTTTAGTAAGTCCATTTTTTGTTACAGATGAATGTTAGTTTGGATCCTGAGACGCTCACCAATAGTTCAAAAATCCCCTGTTTCCTGCTGATCAGGAAGCAGGAGCGCTCAGAATAGTGAAACGTCATAATAAAACATCTAAGTTCAAGCTATACACAATAACAGGCGTCCTCAAAGCAATTCTGGTGTAAATTTCTTTGAAAAGACACAACATTTTGGGGCAATTCAGCATTGCTGAAAAATGTGCAACCTTTTGCATTTTCACCCTAGTTTCTCCCAGCTCCATTTTAAAAGTAGGCTGAGCTGGGGTGAGAGGTTTTGGCTCGTCTAATTTATGAAGAGTTGTGGAGAATATGCACCTTTTAATGATTCCGGAGCGTCCAACACCAACATGCCCCCCTTATCAAGACTAGAGTGAAAATTGCCAGCCTTAATTAATTTGGGCTATAGGCTTTCTCTAGAGTCTGAGTGCCTCTGTCTCCTGAGCAGCACGCTACAGCGGAGTTTTTTATTTTTTTGGGGTTTTTTTTTTTAATTAAATAATTGGTGGGATACTTAGAACCTGGACTTCACTGATTAGTAGTATGTGTATAACAAAAGGACATCTAACTTTGGAGGAAAAAAAGAAAGCATGGTCTAAGCGTATGGCTGCAGAGGATGTAAATGAAGCAGAACGAGACATATAGTGATTTCATTCTCTGCAACATCCAGATGGGTTACATGCAGAATTGTTGCAGACTTTGCTGTAGATGTCGTTAATAACTTTCCATTCTCTTTAGGATTTGTTGGTGGACTTGGATAGATTAGTACTTGGACTGAAAACTCTAAATCCTGAGGAACCAAGAGATGCCCCTTATATCCATGTGCCACACACAGGATCGGGAATCATAGCTCCCAGCTAGTCCTGGGATCAGTCCTTGTACGTATATTATTCGCTGCTGCTGTCTGTGATACATTTTACCTGTGAATGAGGAACTGCCGGTGAACGTCTAGTACCTTCAGCTACCAAGTGACCTGGAGCTGTAAACACAACTTTATTCAGATTATTTCTGTGATTTCTCTCGAGCAATATGTATTTTTTTAATGGAATAGTAATCCAGTATGCATCTGCTGCCCATGTAGCCTGCATTTTACCATGTTTTAACTAGTACAGCGCCATTGTCTTCCCAACCTGGCTGAACTAATAAGGTATTTTAATTACCATCACTTCAATTTTTTAGCATATATGAAATAACACATATTGATTATTTAGCTTACTGTTTGTAAATGATGATCTTTAATTGTTTGAGTTGAGCAAACAGATTTGTAGGCCCATGGTCCTGTGGCCTCCAGACCAGAGCAGAGCGAGCCTCATACGTCCTCGCCACCTCTTCTGAAATATATATATATATAATGAGTACGTTGCGGTAGTTCGCACCTAGACGTAATACAGTGAAAGCCGACTAATCAGGAGATGCATCGGAGATGTCTCAGATAGTATGCTTACAGCTTTCTGGTTCAGTGGCCACTGGACCAGGGTCAAGTGAATCTTTTTGCTCAACTTCACTAATTTTACAGATTGGGTGCATTGATATAATTCGTATTTAATAGTATCTGTTTTAATTTCTATACAAATGGTGAACGAATCTGATAATTTAAAAAGATAAGAATGTATTTGAATTCCACTTGTTTCTCAGTCTCTGCTTGCTGTCATTGAGTGAAAACATTGTGACAAAGTTCTGCTCCCAGCTACCTTAGTCATCCCATGTAAGCCAAGCAGAACGACATCTGTATTGTAAGAAGCCCATCAGCCAGTGAGCAGCACAGGGAGAGGCTGGTTTTGGGTTTTTTTTGCCTCCGTGTATAATTCATTCCTTGACTGCAAGAACAGATTAAAATGGGGAATATGAATTATATTAGGACATTTCATTATACAATGACCCTGCAATCATCTGTGAATGGGATCCAGGGATTGCCTACAATTGTATAAAGGAAGGTCACAAGGTCTTTTCTCTTGTATAATTTTCATTGATGTGTTACTAAACAAAACTCTGTTGGCATTATTGTGTTGTCTAATTGTAGGCGTTGCGTACAAGACACAGTTTTAAGTTTTTGTGTATCCAGATGTGCCAAAAAGTCTACAGGTCATTTAATTATTTTTTATTGCACATTGTCAGGCGGAATAGACTCAGGGTGGCCGTACACAAAAGATAAATGTTTGCCAAACCATTAAGTATGGCGCATCCCAGCGATCCCCTGGATTCTTGTGCCCCAGGTGCTGATCTCAACCAGTGTTTGCACTTTTGACTTGAAAACCTAATTCAGACCTTCATTTGATCAATCCCAGTCATGTCTAATGACCTGAACTCATAGGATGATTTACCTTTAAGCCTTTAGTTCAGGACATTGGAACAGTCAGCAGGCCATTTTTTGCTTCTGTTATATATACCTGATGAGACTGGTGTACTTACTTTGCAAATTCATGTCAGAATGGCTATATGATCCTTTTTAAAATATGATTATCTTGATCCCAGCATAAAATGCTCATTTTAATTTGATTACAGTAATTGACGTTCACCAGATCTATAATATTGTATTGTATGCTTTAAATTAAAAAAAATACTGCTCTGAGCCAGCAGTATATTTTTTTTTTCCTACCGTAAATTATTGTCCAAGATTAGAAACACATGGAAGCTATTTTTTTTTTTTTTTCTTTCCCCCTCATGAAAAAAAAAATCCACATGGTACCATATTTGATAGAAATAACTAATCCATGGTTTCCTTATGAGACGAAAAAATAACAAAAACCTCTGCTGGATGAGCCATTCTAGGCCATTGTGTTCTTAATTGTCAGTATTTTTTTTTTATTTTTTATTAAAAAGTTCATCTTTCTATTAATTTTTTACTATATAAAGAAGAGACCGATGTATTTCAAACATTTGTATATTTCATTTGGATACAGGAATTGATTACAAATGGAAATTCATTGCAAGCAAATATGTAAATATAAATAACTTAGATTGTAAACATATAAAACTGTATACATTTATATAAAAATAAACTATTTTCACTGTACAGAAAATTGTATCCTTCAGTATTCTCACAGGAGCGTCCACGTCTGCAGTAAGTCACTTTACATGTATTAACATTTTATTGTACAACACAGAGAAATGCTGCTAAATAAAACCTGGATGAGTCCAAGGACGTAATGGTGTAAGATACATGTTCATGGCCACTAATCTAGATCTTTTCTTAAAAACCGAAGGCCCCGATTCCCCATTGCATTTGTATTGTTTTGCACCTTTTTTTTTTTCCCCCTCTAATCTATTATAGTACTGGGGCCTATTTTGAAGTGTCGCTTTATGTGCCTGCCTGTTTTTTTTTGTGGGCACAGTTCATTGATTCCTGGTTGCAATTGATAAATCAGGCTAAAAGTCACAAAATGTGGCACAACTTGACTCTAATCCCCCCCCCCCCCCCTGTAGTTTTATGCACTTTTCTGAAAGTCCTATTTTTTTGCAGCACTTTCAAAAAGATGTGACTTTCTGTTCAAAAAGCCATAAAATAGCAAAAAATGCAAATGATTAGTTGGGGCCTAAAAGTACAGCTGATGTAATTGTTGACTTTTTATTTTGCAAATGGTGTGTAATAGGAAAGGTGATCTGTCAGCAGGATTTCACCCCCACACTTTTTTTTTTTTTTTTTTATTTTTTGCTGCACATGGAGGTCTTTGAAAGACAAGTCAAGCAATAACTTTACTTGTTCAGTCCATTCCTCCGATACTGAGGGTTAACTGTTCAGTGCCATCTGCTCCTTGTCTATGACTGACAGCCTCTCTGACGGCTCCATTGCCCGAAGTCACACAGCAAACAGGAGGCGGCACTGGGCGGGAAAAGAACTGGATTGATGGAGGCTTCAGATCTCATAGCTCTTCAGCCTCATTTGCATATCAATACAAACGCTGATTTCTCGGTAACGCAAGAACGGAGCAGACATCTAAAGTTATTGCTGGACTTGTTTTTGAAAGAGCTACACGCAGATATAAAGAGTTGGGGTGTGAAATCCTGCCGACAGACTTCCTTTAAGGGGTTCTACACTAACATGTCTTCAAGCTGTGTGTCCACAATAGTCAAACAAGTCTATGGATTATACTTGCATAGTCTTTGAAAGGATTGTCCAAAGTATTTCCTCCTAACACTGCCCCCATTGCCATCATACTCTACATCCCCCTAAACTTTCAGCAGAGTGATGTCATCACTTTGACTAGTGAGATATTACATCATAGTGGACACAGGCGTAGTCTACACAAACTGAGGGGCAGGGGCTGCAGGACATTATTAAGTGTTAGACATGTTCATACTTTTTTCTGACTTTTGAGGAGAAAAACTGGTGTTTTTTGTTTTGTGGGTTTTTTTTTTTTGGGGGGGGGGGTTGTTTTCTTTTTATAGCACAAAGTTGGAGAGAAAAAAAAGGTTAGTGTAGAATAGGATACTAAAATATTGTCCACACTACTCCTAACTGCTCAAACTCTAGTCTTTGGCCCCATTTAGACATCATTAAAGGAACTTAGTTGAATAATTTTTCTACAAAATATTTCTATATAAAAAAAAGCCTGCCTCTGACAATACACCAAAAATCATAAGGGTAAATGGAGAACATTGAAAGGTGGGGAATTTTTTTTACGCTATTTAGTCCATTTTCTTTAAATCTCTGAAAACTTCTTTAAAACAGATGAATCCTACTATATAAGGAATGGATCACATTTCATTATTTTTTTTACTCACTGCCTATATAATTGAATCCTGGGTTGACATTCCATAGATGAGGAATTTTGCAGGTAAGTTCTGTACATATCTATGTTATAACTAGTGATGAGCGAGCACTAACATGCTCGGGTACTCGTAATGAGCAGTCTGATGCTTGGACAGGCGAGAGATTCAAGTATCGAGAAAAATGGAAGTCAGTGGGCAACGCAATCATTTTTACAGATTTCCAAAAAAAAAAAAAAAACCAACTAGATACCTCCATTGACTTCCATTATACTTGGGTGGGTGCTTAAGTCGTGCCCTTCTGAGCACCAGACTGCTCTTAATGAGCACTGAACTCCGGAGCATGGTAGTTATAACTCATCTCCTAGTAGGAAATAGCAACACAAAGGGCTGGCTTTATATCACATGCAGTCCCTACTTACCTTTGTACGTCTGCTACATATCAGACAATATCTCACTCCTTAGTCCATGTATAATATGATTCTCCGGCTGATAATACAACTCATGACATTTGGCTTACCAACCTGTGCCCAAGCTTCATGTGTCCCTGGTTATTGTCCCATGCTAATAGTACCCAGTTATAGAACTATTGCTATGTCCTGTTATAAAGACCAAACCAGTAGTAGGTGTGTTGGCTAGAAAGCTACATAGCATTAGGAAATCCTCCTATCTGTATTCAGTATTGCAAACTCTGCAGAACTTATTGTACCTTTTTTTTTTTTTTTATCCCTATAAATATCATTCCTGCTAAGTATAAAGGTGTGTATATGCCAATGTCTATCACATACAAATGCATCTCAATAAATTAGAATATCAAAAGTACATTTTTTTCAGTAATTCAATACATAAAAGGAAACATTTATATAGTTGTTACACACAGAGGGATCTATTTCAGGTGTTTATTTCTGTTAATGTTGAGGAATATGGCATGCAGCCAATGAACACCCAAAAGTCATTATCTCAGAAAATTAGAATAATTAACACAAAACACCTGCAAAGGCTTCCGAAGCTTTTAAAAATGGTCCCTTTAGGCTGGTTCTGTAGGCTACACAATCATGGAGAAGACTGCTGACTCGACAGAAGTCCAGAAGGCAGTCATTGACATACTCCACAAGGAGGGTAAGCCACAAAAGGTCATTGCTAAAGAAGCTGGCTGTTCAAAGTGCTGTATTATTGGAAAGTTGAGTGAAAGGAAAAAGTGCACAAGCAGCAGGGATAACAGCAGCTTTGAAAGGATTAAGAAAAGGCCATTCAAAAACTTGGAGATTTACAAGGAGTTGCTGCTGGAGCCAGTGCTTCAAGAGCCGCCACACAAAGATATATCCAGAACATGGGCTACAAGTGTCACATTCCTTGTCAAGCCACTCATGACCAATAAACGCCAGAAGTGTCTTACCTGGGCCAAGGAGAAAAAAAAAGAACTGACCTGTTACTCAGTGTCCAAGGTGTTTTCAAATGAAAGTAAAGTTTGCTTTTTATTTGGAAATCGCGGTCCCAGAGTCTGGAGGAAGAGTGGAGAGGCCACAATCCAAGCTGCTGAGGTCTAGTGTGAGGTGTCCACAATCAGTGATGGTTTGGGGAGCCATGTCATCTGCTGGTGTAGCTCCACTGTGTTTTATCAAGACCAAAGTCAGTGCAGCCGTGTACCAGGAAATGTTATAGCACGTAATGCTTCCCTCTGCAGACCAGCTTTTTGGAGATGGAAATTTCATTTTCTAGCAGGACTTGGCCCCTGTCCACACTGCCGAAAGTACTAATACCTGGTGTAATAACCACAGTATCACTGTGCTCGATTGTCCAGCAAACGCGCCTGACCTAAACCCCATAGAGAATCTATGAGAGACACCAGAGCCAACAATGCAGATAAGCTGAAGGCTGCTATCAAAGCAACCTGGGCTTCCATAACACCTCAGCAGTGCCACAGGCTGATCGCCTCCATGCCACGCCGCATGGATGCAGTAATTCATGCAAAAGGAACCGCGACCAAGTATTGAGGCATTTACTGTACAGACTTTTCAGTTGACGCCAACTAAATCTAATTTTCTGAGATAATGACTTTTGTGTTTTCATTGACTGTAAGCCATAATCATCAACATTAACAGAAATAAACACGTGAAATAGATCCCTCTGTGTGTAATGACTATATAATATATAGGAATAGATCCCTCTGTGTGTAATGACTATATATAATATTTAGGAATACATCCCTCTGTGTGTAATGACTATATAATATGCGTTTCCCTTTTTGCATTGAATCACTGAAATTAACTTTTTGATATTCTAATTTATTGAGACACACTTGTACTCTGCACACATTGAAAAGTATACAGTAGGTTCTGGCTTATTGTAAAAGAAATGTACATCTGTTCACAGTGGTTAAATCTGATATTACAGGTGCGGGCTGCCCAGTGCTAGGGAATCCCTGTCTGTAATTCAGAGGACAGCAGACAGACAGACAGACAGGTATTCCTCCACAATCTAACCTCCCAGACAGTCATCTGGTGTAGAAATTCAGCTCTTGGTCATCACTAGTTTTATATCTTCAAGGATATCTGCACTTGTCTAATTAAGATACTTTCAATAACTCTGTTACACAATTTTCCAATTGTTTTCTGCATCAATATTTCTTCCTGCCATTATTTACGTCCAAAGGATGAAAGTCTGCCATCATCTCCACTTTGTTCGAAGGCACACTGCACTGATAACGCAGGTGCACGGTTCGGGTCTGTACAATCCCCCTGTATTGAGCCATGCCTCTATCACTTTACCATTAAATTACTATAGGAAGAGATTTTGAAACTCAGAAGTAATACAAGAATATATTGCAAAATTCTATAACTTTTCATTATGTGATGAATCTGTCATACCCCTCTAAGTGCAGACTAACATCAGCAAATACAATGTAAGCCATGCTCCTGAACTTTGCATTGCTGAGTATTATGATTTTTTTTTTTGTATTATTATTATAATCCCTGCCTTAGCTTCAAGTTCAATAATATATGCTGAATACCAATAGAAAAGGAAATGGTGGGAATCCTCTGAATAGCAGAGCATTAAAGATTTTCCACAATTATTATTAAAATATATATAATACAGACACTGTGGGTAAACATAATCCATGCATTGGTATGACTGACGCCCAGCTGCCTGATGCTACATAATTCCTTACGACCCAGTGATCACAGTACAATTTTGGTAGTGCAAGTCACTTCTTGCAGATTATCTTGTTAGGAAGGTGGCCAGGTTTGCAATCACCAGAGGCTGGCGTTTGCTAATCACGCTGAGAAGCCTGGAGGGGATTGCTGGTGCTCCGAGGTCAACCTGAAAAGAAATACAAAATCAAATTACCAAGAGGTTTCACTGCAAAGTAGAAATCTACAATCTCTGAACAGCGAGGGTGCTAATACACTGGGACTATCCAACACTAAACGCGATTCCTGATCTATCCTTTCTGCAGCAATTTGTCAGTGAGGTCATCAATATGAGATGTCTGGGGGTCCCGGATGTTGGAGAAAATGAAATCTGCCCCAGCTGCAGGCAGATGTGTGAGATACTGATTAGAAGAGCATAGTCCTGTATACTGCTTAGTGTCCAATTCAGGTGAATGGCAGATTAGGTGCAGTACTAGGAGAGGCCACTAAATGTACAGCGCCGCTGTATTCCACCCCTTATGTTACGTAGGTCTGGCGGCTGCAGAAGCAGATTTCAGTTGATGGGTGGTTGCGCTGGGTTGAGAACCAAAATAGTTCAGTCCTGGACAACCCCTTCTAGGGAATATACTCTATCGGAATAACTCTGGAAAATTATTCCTAACCAATACAGTGATCCTGAGAATCAAAAGGGCCGCCAACACAATTTTAGCACAGTACCACTTCCAGTCCTACCAGAACTGTTGCTGTCTCTCAGTAATGGAATTGTGCTGTGATATGAGGTACAACAGCTATACAATCTACATAGAGGCCGGTTACATGCAACATAATATACAGCATGAGTGACCAAATATGTTACCGCTCGCCCAGCCCAAGTTACACCCTCAAAAAAATTAGTACCGGAGAACACCTTTAAAGTTTTATATTTTAGCCTCTTTCCAATGACACTGCTGATTATCATTCCTACCTGTATCATGTAAATGACTCTTGTGATGTCTTCTCCATTGAGGTTATCGGGCTGCAGAATCCATGCACTGGGCAGGAGCTCCCCTCGTACAGTGTCTTTACTAGGACGCGGCATATCTTCATTATACACAGATTGGAAGCACAGGCTGTAACACTTCTCCTGCGACCAGGAAACACAAGCTAATATGATGCACTGTGACACATGACAGCTAAGGCCTTATTCAGACATTGGACTATTTTTTTGTGTACGAGAAACTGATTTTCTTCAGCTTATATTAGTGTCAGTTTTTACGATTGACTTTCCACATGAGAAAAAAATGCAAACCTCAGCACATGGATGTTCACAGACCTTTAGACTTGCATTGGCTACTCATTTGTGACTTGAATGAAAAAGTGACATATATTTGGGGGGGGATCCATAAACTATATGACGTAATTGTTCTATTTTTCAAAAATTCAGCTACAACCCACAAATGAAAACATCTGAATGAGGCCTTAGGCTGTTTATTAGGAATGTGTTTAATGTACAGCGGATGACATTTGTATTGAGCACGTCACCAATTTTCTAAGTCAATATTTTTAAAAATGCTATAAATATGAATTTCTTCCCAGATGTCAGTAACAACCCATCCAATCCACATAGACAAAGAAAAACCATACGTCTATAAATTGTGTGTAATAATGACAAAAGACAGGGAAATGTATAGAAAACACTCTTACTGAAATTTATTTAATACTTCATGCAAAAGCCTTTTTTGGTGATGACAGATTCTTGCCACCTCCCGTGTAGAGAATCTAGTCACCTGCTTTGCTCAGGTGTGATTTTAGTTCATTCTTCCATACAAACACACTTTAAATCCTGGAGGTCCCGTGGGCTCCTATGAATTCAGCCATGCTAGAAGCTTTATTTTCTTTTTTTCTCGGAAACCTACTGAGTTTCTTTGGCGGTGTCTTTAGGAATCATTGTCTTGCTGAAAAGTCCACCCTTGTTTCATCTTCTGCATCCTGGTAGATGGCAGCAAGTTTTTATCAAGATTGTCTCTGTTCATTTGTCCATTTATTCTTCCGTCAATTATTAATATTTATTTATAGAACACCAATGATTCCATGGTGCTGTACATGAGAATACAGATATAAATTACTATATAGACAGGATGGGACAGAGGGCCCTGCCCTTGCGGGCCTACATTCTACAATTATATGACGTTTGTAAGTGCCGTATGCCCAAACCCTGATGTTTCCACCGCCAAACTTCAATGTTGGTGATTTGCCTTTTGGCCTCGAAACATGGTATGTATTATGGCATCCAAAGAGTTCAATTTTGTTCTCATCTGCTCAGACTATAGTCTCACAGTATCTCACAGACTTGTCTAAATGTTGTTGAGAAAACTTTAAACTCATTGAACATGCTTTTCTTCGGCGCTCCATTGGGAGACCCAGACGATTGGGTGTATAGTACTGCCTCCGGAGGCCACACAAAGCATTACACTAAAAAGTGTAAGGCCCCTCCCCTTCTGGCTATACACCCCCAGTGGGATCACTGGCTCACCAGTTTTCTGCTTTGTGCGAAGGAGGTCAGACATCCACGCATAGCTCCACTGTTTAGTCAGCAGCAGCTGCTGACTATGTCGGATGGAAGAAAAGAGGGCCCATACTAGGGCCCCCAGCATGCTCCCTTCTCACCCCACTTTTGTCGGGTGTTTGTTAAGGTTGAGGTACCCATTGCGGGTACGGAGGCTGGAGCCCACATGCTGTTTTCCTTCCCCATCCCCCCTCGGGGCTCTGGGTGAAGTGGGATCTTACAGGTCTCCAGGCACTGAGACCGGGCTCCATCCACAGACCCAGAGAACCTGCTGGATATGGAGCTGAGTATCGTCAGGGACAGGGTGGGCTTCCGGTTCCATCAGGGCTGAAAGCCCATTCTACCAGAGCCGTGGGTGCGCCCTAGGCATTACGGCACCAGGCTACGGCTCAGCAGGTGTGCCAGGCAGCTACCTGGTCGAGTCTGCACACTTTCACCAAACATTATCAGGTGCATACCTATGCTTCGGCGGACGCCAGCCTAGGTAGAAGAGTCCTGCAGGCGGCAGTTGCCTCCCCGTAGGGGAGGGCTGTCTTTGCAGCTCTAACATGAGGTATCTCTTTACCCACCCAGGGACAGCTTTTGGACGTCCCAATCGTCTGGGTCTCCCAATGGAGCGCCGAAGAAGAAGGGAATTTTGTTACTTACCGTAAATTCCTTTTCTTCTAGCTCCTATTGGGAGACCCAGCACCCGCCCTGTTGTCCTTCGGGATTTTTGGTTGTTTTTCGGGTACACATGTTGTTCATGTTGAATGGTTTTCAGTTCTCCGATGTTACTTCGGAGTGAATTTGTTTAAACCAGTTATTGGCTTTCCTCCTTCTTGCTTTTGCACTAAAACTGGTGAGCCAGTGATCCCACTGGGGGTGTATAGCCAGAAGGGGAGGGGCCTTACACTTTTTAGTGTAATGCTTTGTGTGGCCTCCGGAGGCAGTACTATACACCCAATCGTCTGGGTCTCCCAATAGGAGCTAGAAGAAAAGGAATTTACGGTAAGTAACAAAATTCCCTTCTTTGTTCAGCAATTGAATCTTGTGTGGTGAGCATGCATAGAGGTCATGGAGGGTGAGTGCATTACTTACTGTTTTCTTTGAAACAATTATACCTGCTTATTAGTCCTCTTTCTGTAGCTCTCCACAAGTGCTCCTTGGTTCTTGGACAACTCTACTGATAATTAATTTCACTCCTCTATCTGAAGTCTTGCGGGAAGCACCTGATTGTGACCAGTTTATAGTAAAATGATGTTCTTTCCACTTCTGGATTATGGCCCCAACAGTGCTCACTTGAACATTCAGTTTAGAAATTCTTCTGTAACCAATACCATCAGTATGTTTTGCAACAATAAGGTAGAGAAGGGCTTGATACAGCTCACTGGTTTTATCCATCATGACATGTTTCTTGTGTGGCACCTTGGTAGGGAGAGACCCATTTATAGGCCATCAGTTGAACTTGATGCTATTCTTCACTCAGTGGCAGAATTGCTTTCTAATTACTGATAGATTTCACTTGGTGTCAGGACTTTCCATGGCTTTTTGCGCCTCCTTCTTTGTGTTCAATACTTTTTTCCCCCCTGTATGAATTCTCATTATTACACAACTTAATTTATGGACATCTGCAGTTTGTATTTTTTTTTTTGCATGTGGGAAATGGATGAGTTGTTATGGACACCTAGTGAGACATTCATGTCAATAGCACCTTTAGAAATTATTTCCTTACAAAATTCGTGATGTGTTCAATATTTATATTTATTTAACCAGCTGTGTAGCCATGGATATAGAAAATAAATGCTTCAGTCAGCACCTTGAAAATACATTGTTAAAAAAAATCCAAAAACCTACAGTATTCATTTTTTTTTCATTATTAAATAACATTGTTTGCATTATGTTACACATCCATTTTTATTTATTTATATATTTATTTTTTTGCTGCTGTATGTTTTAAGTATTTATAGTCAATCAAGTCCCAAACTGTTCTATGAGTAATACTAATGCTACACGAGTGACTAACACCACACAGACTAAAGGCCGCTTTACACGCTGCGAGATCGCTAGCATGCGTACCCGCCCCCATCGTTTGTGCATCACGGGCAAATCGCTGCCCGTGGCGCACAAAATCGTTTGGACCCGTCACACTACTTACCTACCTAGCAACATCGCTGTGACCGGCGAACCGCCTCCTTTCTAAGGGGGCGGTTCGTTTGGCGTCAAAGCGACGTCACTAAGCGGCCACCCAATAAAAGCAGAGGGGCGGAGATGAGCGGGACGTAACATCCCGCCCACCTCCTTCCTTCTTTTTTGCCGGTGGCCACAGGTAAGGTGAGGTTCCTCGTTCCTGCGGTGTCACACATAGAGATGTGTGCTGCCGTAGGAACGACGAACAACATCGTACCTGCAGCACCAACGATAATTGGGAATAGGGGAGCATGTCAAAGATTAGCACGTGTTTTCGACGATTTTCGATCGCATGTAGGTGTCACACGCAACAACATCGCTAAAGCGGCCGGATGTGCGTCACGAATTCCGTGACCCCAACGACATCGCTTTAGCGATGTTGCAGCGTGTAGTAAAGCGGCTTTAGGCTATGTGCCCACGGGACAATGTACCCGCGGACTTTGCCGCAAGTTTACCGCAGCTGCTCCCCGGAATCCACAGCAATCCATTGCTGCAGGATTCGAGCACTTTTGTTGCGGTAAAGCTGTGGGACAAGTGGGGAAATACCTGCGGAAGTCCCAGCCTCTATCTCCATAGTGGAGGGCCGGGAATTCCACAGATATTTCCACATGAATAATTGACATGCAGTTGTGGGACATTCGCAGCATGGACACAGCGCTCCCCAAATCCCATAGGATAACATGGGTAGTGTCTGTACTTGCGTTAACCTGCGGATTTACCTGGAAAATCCAAATTAATCCATGGGTTTTCCCCGGCAAAATCCGCGGGTATGTTGTCCCGTGGGCACATAGCCTTAGAATAATGTCAGTTGAACCTGCTGGTATAAGCGGGTTCTGCCTGTCAATCTAATGTTTATGGGAGCGCACAACAACTGATTGTCGGGAGCTGTCGTGCTTTACAGTGTTATCAATTTAAATGATTTTAACTAGTCAAACTGCATTGTAATTTTGGTTGTTAATAGAAAGGCCTGGACTAACATAAAAGCAGCATAATTACATGACCGTTTCTAACTAAAGCTTATTGAATAGAATACAAGTTGCGAAAAAAGCAAAACTCACTAATCACAAGATTAGATTGCGACAACAAATACAATTTTCTGATCTATAATACATGACCATTATGTGGATTTTACATCATAACAGAAAGCTATAGTTAGGGTATGTGCCCACGATCGGGACCCGCTGCGTCCTTGAAGCGGCAGGGTCATGAGTCTCTTCCACAAGAGACCGCAGCTGCTCGTGACCACAAGCCGCAATTGCAGTCTCTCGCTGTGTTTTCTTTGGGGAGAATGCTTGCGTCTCTGCAGCAAACAATTGACATGCTGCGGCTCAGGAAGCTGCACCGCAAGTCAGTTTATGCTGCGAGCAGTACACACAGTGAGCTTGGGATTTCTATAAATCCTTCCACTGTGCTTGTACTGTACGTTGCAGCGAAAAAAGTCCAAAACGCTGCAAACACTGATCGTAGGCATGCAGCCTAAATGTCTACTTACTTGTTTAAATTCCACAGCCATACAACAGAAGTCCCTGGGTTGTTTTAGATAACAAAGTGACGCGTCCGTCATCACATGAACTAGGAAAGAAAATATCTGAAATTAGCCGGACTTCCCAGATATCAAACTATTACAAGCAATGGGAATTTATTACAGTTGATCACTTGTTGTATGAAGTTGCATGCCATGACATTGTAACATCTGGTGAATAACGAGTGATAATACAGATGCCATCCCAATTTTTAATCTGTTTCATAGGGGAACAAAGCCATGGACATATGCAGCAGCTAGGAGGTGGCCATTGGGGGGGGGTTGAAAACATTTTAGCCCCGTGTCAAAAGAGGATCAGATTTTCTTCCCGATAGGCCGAATTTGGTACACTGATATTACAGTATAATGTAACATACTGCAGATTTGCAGTGTAAGATTCTCCTCCAAAATCTGGACTCCTACAATGATTTTACTAAATGACTGGTTGTGGCCAGAATAGATAACACTTACCCAACTGAATATTACTGCTCACTCTCTCATGTACACATGCTGTTAGGGTGGATTGGTCATACAAACGCCTTGTGCTAATGTCTTTCACCATGCACCAGACATCATGAATTGGCCTCCTAATGACTCCAGCCCCAATAAATCCATGCTTTGTGGCTGATGAGAAAGCTTTATAATACACCAATACATCTCTCTCAGTGCTCTGGTATCTGGAATAGAAACAAGACCGTGATTATTTAGTTTTACAAGAGCAGGATAAATATAAGTATGCTATTATCTATATATGTATCATCATGTATTCACAGTGGAAAAAATATATTAAGGCTTACATCCATCCAGCTGCTGCTTGGCGATTATATAACTTCTTTAGATCGTAGGAACAAGCAGTCATTACCTGAAGAAAAAAAAAAATGATAAAGGTGTTTGGAGATGGTCTTATAGCCTTTCCATTTAACATGTTTGTCTATAAAAAAAAATTCTAATGTCTCTCTCCTTTTCTTTGTTCCATGTGGTACACACCATGATAACAAACAGCACAATGACTACTTTTCACCATTCAAATAAGCAGACTACGTTTGTAGACACCTGTGATGCTAATTACACAACACATGTCCTTATGGTCAAATTATTTTCAATCTTTTCTAGGGGTATCCTCATATTTGGCTGCCATTTTATATACTTTGATTTTGTATTTTTCAATTAAACCATAATTCAATGTTTGATTTTCAATAGTTGATATTCAGTAAAATTAAACTTAAAATGACTTTTGTCAGTTTCCAGTTGTTTCAGTGATCATTGTGGGGTCTTACTTTTTCAAAATTTTGGTGCCTTCTGTGAAACAGCAAGTAAGGCACTCACCCGCTGTGACCTGTATGCACAATCACCACGCAAGACGCTATTGCTGAACAAAAAGCAATTTCAAGCATGTTTAAAGTTTGATGAACAACATCTAGAAAAGTCAGTGAAATACTGGGAGAACATAGTCTGGTCAGATGAGACCAAAATGGAAATCTTTGAATGCCATAATACACATCATGTCTGGAGACCAAAAGGCACTGTATAATCACCCCCCAAAACTTTTCAATACGGTTTCCCGGAGTCATTTCTCATTATTACACATTTATGGACATTATGGTTTGATTTGTTTCTCCATGTGGATTGGATGGGTTGTTCCATTTAGAAATGCATTTACTTAGAAAATTGTTGACGTGTTCAAATACTTACTGTATTTCACCCGCTGTATGTATGTGCATATGATACATAGATACACAACTAAGGCAGGATGCGCTGGGGACAGAGGGCCAAATTCCCCCAGGCCCAGTCCCCAGGCACCTGATCAGAGCCATTGAAGAACTAGCACTGTACCTTTGTCTGCAGCCTGCCAAAGGTTCCTTTCAGGCCCGCAGAGAACCGGGAGACTCCAGTTCTCATCTTATAACCAAATGTACTTGTCTTTGAGACGTGTATATATTTGAATACATGAACACTGGGGCAGCAGAGTGCTCATCAGCCCCCCGATATATAGCAGCCTGATTAGGTTATCACACAGCTGCCCTTATCACACTGCTGCTGCAAATGATACGTGATGGTGTCAAGGATGCAGTGGGGGAATGGCAAACGCTCCACACAGGAGCTGACAATTTTACAATACAATATAATAAACTTAATGCTATATGGGATGCATAATATGTGAGGCTGCATACTATATTGGGGTGCATAATACTATATGGGGTGCATAGTGCTATATGGGAGCTGCATACTATGTGGGTCTGTATAATACTATATGGGGTGCATGGTGCTATATGGGGTACAGAATATATGGGGTGACTAATGCTATGTGGGGCTGCATAATTTTATATGGGGGTGTATAATACTATATGGGAGTACATAATACTACATGGATGCGGCATAATGCTATGTGGGGCTGCAGAATACTATATGGGGATGCCTAATACTATAAGAGGGCTGCATAATGTTATATGGGGAGCATAATACAATATGAGGGTACATAAAATTATGTGGGGCTGCATGCTACTATATGGGGGTGCAGAATACTAAATGCAGCTGGAGCTGACTAATACTATGTGGGGCTGCATAATTTTATGTTGGGGTATATACTACTATATGGGAGTGCCTAATACTATAAGAGGGCTGCAGAATTTTATATGGGGGTACATAAAACTGGGTCTGCATAATACTATAAGGGGTGCATAGTGCTATATTGGGCTGCATAATATGTGGGGATGCATAATACCATGTGAGGATGAATAATATGTGAGGCTGCATAATACTTTATGGGGTGCACAATTCTATGTCGGGTGCATGACACTAAATGGGGGTGCCTAATACTATATGAGAGCTGCATAATTTTATATGGGGATGCAGACAACTATGTGGAGCTGCATAATACTATATGGGGATCCATAATACTATATGGGGTACATAAACCTATGTGGGACTGCATAATACTATATGGGAATTCATAAAGCTATGTGGCGCTGTATAGTGCCACTGTACATGTGGAGGATGCTGTGGAGAAATTTACTGTGGAGTATCATACAGTGCTTGTGAGACACATTTGTTTCCATCATACTTTATGGCTGCAATGAAAGGGGAATCTAGGGGCTTCAATAGGAGGAAAATGACTGTTAGGGCTGCAAAGTTGTGAAATATGCACTTCCGTGACCCAGTTTTTTTTTTTAACTGAAGGGGAGGGCAATTAGAAATTCTCATATGGGGCCCCATGATTTCT
The DNA here is from genome assembly GCF_048569485.1 of Anomaloglossus baeobatrachus. Classification (NCBI taxonomy): domain Eukaryota; kingdom Metazoa; phylum Chordata; class Amphibia; order Anura; family Aromobatidae; genus Anomaloglossus; species Anomaloglossus baeobatrachus. The sequence goes on along the minus strand of NC_134364.1, from coordinate 41,566,773 downwards.
ATATACGCCCCTGCTTGTACACATGTAGCAAACCATAACTTACTACATGGCTATGATAAAACTGAAAATTCATCCAAATGGATTTTTCAGCTTCAAGAGGTCACAGTGTAAGTTAGGGGACATTTACCCTGAGTTTTTGGAGCTGAAACTCTCCAACTCTTCCTCAAATACTCAAAACTTGGTTGTGGCGATGTATTCATGTAAGAGTCCCTTACATGATATATTCTATATATTATATCTGAGGTCATGTAGGTAGGTCCAGGTGTGATCACTATAGTACATTCTCGTATATCGTTGTGCAGAATATACCACATCCAGTATACAGATTAGTATGATATACTGTGTACATACATTAAATGTAGTAATATGTAAGCATAATATCTACTACGTCTGACCACTACAAACGCTCATCTGAACTGGTCCTAGTGCAGTAAGTTTTTTCCACAGGCAGTACCTGGGGAGACAATACAATAGTATAAATAGAGCCTATGAAGCAGCGCAGAGATGCTAAAGGGGTTGTCCAGTTTTAAGCTACATGTCTGCAGTAACTCTATGTGACTGCAGACTTGTTAATCTTCACATTGTGCACGCTGTGATGATTTGGCAGATGCATGATCGCTAGTATATGATTTGCATACATGATGTCAAGTGCTAACTAGATTTCCACAGCCTCAATGCAATTGTATTGAGCAAGTCCGGAAACATGTATACTCCTGGCCACATTCTGACTATACTAACGCATACATACAGTGACATGACCACTCCCGGCACCACAAAATCCTCACAGCACGCAGTGCGGGGTTCACAAGTCTGCAGTCACACAGAGAAACTGTAGACTTGTAGCCCAAGATTGGATAACCCCCCTTTAAAGGGAATTTTTCAGCAGGTTTTTGATAAGAATTCTGAGGACCGCATGCTAAAAAAACAAAAATCAACTACGCCTCTCATCAGGCTGTGTGCTGCTACTTAAACTAAAGCTGGTGTCACACATAACGACAACGACGTCGCTGCTACGTCACCATATTCTGTGACGTAGCAGCGACCATAGATGATCGTTAGTAAGCTGTCAAACATGTTATATAAAGCAGCGATCATAGCGACGTCGACGGTCGTTGTGTGGTTTCAGACGTAGCGTAGCGATCGTCGCTGCTGCGGTGTCAAACACAAGGATTATCAGCTTATCAGCATGGCGCAGCGGGATAGCAGCGATCAAAAAATGACCTGGAACATTCAGGAGCGAGCAACGATTTCGCAGCAGGGGTCTGATCGTTGTTATGTGTCACACACAGCGACATCGCTGTTGAGGTCGCTGCTACGTCACAGAATATGGTGACGTAGCAGCGACGTCGTTGTCGTTATGTGTGACACCAGCTTAAAGGCTTGATCACCTAGTTGGTGGACTAGAAGGTCACATGCACGGCAGCCTGATACATCTCCTGCTGTGATTGACACCTCACGGTCAATGTATAAGCTCTATTAAGAGCCTAGTGTGGGCAGGTGCAGCTCTCTCAGCTCTGCTACATGGCGAAATCTAAAAATTCTGGCTGTTGTTTTGGTAACTTGCATTTTGTCATAGCTTTCACCCTTAGAGGTAGCATGAGGCGGTGTTTACAACCCAAAGAAGTTGCTCCGGTAGTGCAGCTTATCCAGGATGGCACATCAATGCGAAATGTGGCAAGAAGGTTAGCGGTGTATGTCAGCACAGTGTCCAGAGCATGGAGCAGATGCCAGGAGACGGGCCAGTACAGCAGGAGACATGGAGGGGGTGATCCTCAGACACATTGTGAGACCATATAAAGATGCAGTGGGCCCTGGGTTGATATTAGTGGCCTGCAGGAGGCCATTTTGCAGCGCTCTGGCACTGTTCCTCCTTGCACAAAAGAGGAGGTGCTGGTCCTGCTGCTGGGTTGCTGCTGTCGTATGGCGCCCTTTACATCTGCTGGTGTACTGGCATGTCTCCTGGTATCTGCTCCATGCCCTGGTCATGGAACAACCCTCCTTACAACAGTTATGTAATGAGGAGGAAAGGGAAAAGATCCGTTATGGATACTCTACCATAAGACAAGTCACAGTTCCATAAAAGTGCTAGACATCAATAACAGTGGCACACGTACAGTCAATCCAGCTACTAGTAACCTGTCCCTGCTTCAGCATTATTCATTTCTTCTATAGGTTGCTATATGTATTTTTCATAGATTTTACAGTGATTTGTTGTGGTCCAGGAAGGGACCATACACAGACACAGCTCACCTCTGCCATTGCACTGGCCTGGACCTTAGTGGCGAGTTCTTGGTAGGAAACTGCGGTAGGCTGGAAGATTGGATCACGCTGGAGAGCGCAGGGAATTGGTTTTCCAGGTGATGATTCCACAGTAGACGTACAACTGACTATCTTGGGATCTTAAGACAAAAATAGAATTTTTAAGATTAAATCATTATTCAAAAAAAATTAAATAGTTTTGAAGTTCAACAAACCCAAGAAAAAAAATTGATAGGGAATCTGTCAGTGGGATCTGCCCTCCCAATCTATCTATATGGATATGCAAGTGATAGAAAGTTGAATAAAATAATATCTTGTTGTCTGTGATCCGAAATCTTATTCTAGGAAAAATTCTAGCTTTTCTTAATATGCAAATGAACTGTTGAGATCTATGGGCTGGACACAGAGCTCCCTACAGAGCGCACGCAAAATGAAAGGGGTCATTACCAATGTGAGACATGTAATGACTGACAGTCTGCTCTCCTGGTTTATATCCATCACACTGGTACCACCCAGTTTAATTTACACTAAGCTCAGTGTTCAGATTCTAAAGGTATCGTCACACTAAGCAACATCGCTAGCAACATCACTCCTGAGGCACGACTTTTGTGACGTAGCAGCGATGTTGCTAGCGATGTTGCTGTGTGTGACATCCAGCAACAACCTGGCCCCTGCTGTGAGGTCGTTGGTTGTTGCTGAATGTCCTGGACCATTTTTTAGTTGTTGCTCTCCCGCTGTGAAGCACACATCGCTGTGTGTGACAGCGACAGAGCAACAACTAAATGTGCAGTGAGCAGGGAGCCGGCTTCTGCGGACGCTGGTAACCAATGTAAATATCGGGTAACCAAGAAGCCCTTTCCTTGGTTACCCGATATTTACCTTCGTTACCAGCGTCCGCCGCTCTCACGCTGCCAGTGCCTGCTCCTTGCACACATAGCCAGACTACACATCGGGTAATTAACCCGAGCAGGGAGCCAGCGCTAAGCGGTGTGCGCTGGTAACCAAGGTAAATATCGGGTTGGTTACATGATATTTACCTTAGTTACCAAGCGCAGCATTGCTTCCACGCGTCGCTGGGGGCTGGTCACTGGTTGCTGGTGAGATCTGCCTGTGTGACAGCTCACCAGCAACCCATGTAGCGACGCTCCAGCGATCCCTGCCAGGTCAGGTCGCTGGTGGGATCGCTGGAGCGTCGCTTAGTGTGACGGTACCTTTAGGCAGATCTATGTACAGTCCATAGATCTTAACAGCTCATTTACATAGTAAGAAAAACAGATTTCTCAGGAATAAGACATCGGATCCTAGTTATCAAATAATCATTTGATTCAGCTTTCTATTACTTGCCTGCCCATATAGATGGCTTAGGAAGGTCGATCGATCTTACTGACAGATTGCTTTAAACTGTCCTCTACACCACAGATTTTTCTATGGAACATTCTGAGTTGTTGCCCTGCCTATATATAAGGATTAAAAAAATGGCACTGTAGCATATACCCAATAAGGGTGGGTGCCAGCATCCATGGGGTTAAATCAAACCCACAAAAAAAAAAAAATCGATCGACAGGGGTCACTGTAATTAAACCTTTGACACTCAGACACGGCCTATTATTATTCTATAGTCATTTCCAGGTCCATTTCCAGTGTCCTATGCTGCAGAATGGTAATGTATCTGTAAAAGAAGGGAATTTTGTTTACTTACCGTAAATTCCTTTTCTTCTAGCTCCAATTGGGAGACCCAGACAATTGGGTGTATAGCTATTGCCTCCGGAGGCCACACAAAGTATTACACTTAAAAGTGTAAGGCCCCTCCCCTTCTGGCTATACACCCCCAGTGGGATCACTGGCTCACCAGTTTTAGTGCCAAAGCAAGAAGGAGGAAAGCCAATAACTGGTTTAAAGACCAAATCAATCCGAGGAAACATCGGAGAACTGAACCATACCACATGAACAACATGTGTACCCGAAAAAACAGAAAAACCCCGAGAAAACAGGGCGGGTGCTGGGTCTCCCAATTGGAGCTAGAAGAAAAGGAATTTACGGTAAGTAAACAAAATTCCCTTCTTCTTTTTCGCTCCTAATTGGGAGACCCAGACAATTGGGACGTCCAAAAGCAGTCCCTGGGTGGGTAAAAGAATACCTCGTGATAGGGCCGTCAAACAGCCCTTTCCTACAGGTGGGCAATTGCCGCCTGAAGGACTTATCTACCTAGGCTGGCGTCTGCCGAAGCGTAGGTATGCACCTGAAAATGCTTGGTAAAAGTATGCAGACCCAATCAGGTAGGTGCCTGACACACCTGCTGAGCCGTAGCCTGGTGCCGTAATGTCCAGGATGCACCCACGGCTCTGGTAGAATGGGCCTTCAGCCCTGAGAGAACCAGAAGCCCAGTAGAACTGTAGGTTTCAAGAATTGGTTCCTCGATCCCCCGAGCCAGGGTGGATTTGGAAGCTTGCGACTGTTTACGCCGACCAGCGACAAGGACAAAGAGTGCATCCGGGTGGCGCAGGAGCGCCATGCGGGAAGTAGAACCTGAGTGCTCTCACCAGAACCAACAGATGCAAATCCTTCTGAAATTGATGGACTGGACGAGGACACAAAGAAGGTGAGGTGATATCCTGATTGATATGAAAGTGGGATACCACCTTAGGGAGAAATTCCGGAACCGGACGCAGAACTACCCTGTCCTGGTGAAGGACCAGGAAGGGAGTTTGTATGAGAGCGTTGCTAGCTCGGAAACTCTCCTAAGAGACGAGACCGTTACTAGAAGGCCACTTCCCGTGAAAAGCGGGAAGGGAGACATCCTTCAAAGGCTCGAAAGGCGGCATCTGGAGAGCAATTAGAACCTTGTTCAGATCTCAGGGCTCTAACGGCCGCTTGTACGGAGTGCTGAGAAGACAAACTCCCCGTAGGAACGTGCGTACCTGAGGAAGTCGTCGTTGCTGAAAAAATACAGATAGCGCTGAGACTTGTCCCTAAAGGGAACTGAGCGACAACCCATTTTCCCACCTAGATTGCAGGAAGGAAGGAAACATAGACGATGCAACCGGCCAGGGAGAAACACCCTGCGCCGAGCACCGAGATAAGAATATCTTCCACGTCCTGTGGTCAATCTTGGCGGACGTTGGTATGCTAGCCTGTCTCATGGTGGCAACCACGTCCTGAGGTAATCCTGACGACACTAGGTTCCAGGACTCAATGCCACACCATCCGGTTGAGGGCCGTAGAATTCAAATGGAAGAATGGCCCTTGAGACAGCCAGTCTGATTGGTCTGGTAGTGCCCCCGGTTAGCCTACCGTGAGGCACCACAGAACCGAGTACCACAACATCCTCGGCCAATCTGTAGCGACGAGGATGGCGCGGCCGCAGTCGGCCTTGATCTAGCGCAGCACTCTGGGCAACAATGCCAGAGGTGGCACCTAAGGTAGCTGGAACTGCGACCAATGCTGAACTAAGGCGTCTGCCGCCAGAGCTCGATGATTGTGAAACCGTGCCATGAAGCTGGCACATTGTTGTTGTGCCGTGACGCCATTAGATCGACGTCCGGCCTCTGTCAGCGGCGCCAGATCTCCTGAAACCCGTCCGGGTGAGGAGACCATACTCTTTCGGCCACACCCCAGCGACTTAGGAAGTCAGCTTCCTAGTTGTCCACACCTGGGATGTGAACTGTGGATATGGTGGATGCCGTGTCTTCCACCCACATCAGAACCTGCCGGACTTCCTGGAAGGCTTGCCAGTTGCGCGTTCTTCCTTGGTGGTTGATGTATGCCACCGCTGTGGAGCTGTCCGACTGAAGTCGGATATGCTTGCTTTCCAGCTGCTGTTGGAAGGTTTGTAGGGCAAGATACACTGCTCTGTGTTCAAGAACATTGATCTGAAGGGTGGACTCTTGCTGAGTCCACGTACCCTGAGCGCTGTGGTGGAGAAAAACTGCTCCCCACCCTGATAGACTCGCGTCTGTCGTAACTATCGCCCAGGATGGGGATAGGAAGGACCTTCTTTTTGACCAAGAGGTGGGAAGAAGCCACCACCGTAGAGCTTCCTTGGCCGCCTGAGAAAGAAAGACGACTCTGTTGAGGGACGTCGACTCCTCGTCCCATTGGCGGAGAATGTCCCATTGTAGTGGACGCAGTAAAACTGCGCGAAAGGAACTGCCTCCATTGCTACCATCTTACGTAGAAAGTGCATGAGGCGTCTCAATGTGTGCGACTGGTTCTTAAAGAAGAGCTTGCAGCCCGTAGTGAATGCTGTTTGTCTAGCGGAAGCTTCACTATCGCTGAGAGAGTATGAAACTCTATGCCTATATATGTTATCGATAGGGTCGGGGTCGGATCTGACTTTAAAAAGTTGATGATCCACCCAAAACTCTAGAGAGTCTCCAGCGCAACGTTCGGGCAGTGTTGGCATGTTTCCTAAGAGAGTGCCTTGACAAGTAGACCGTCTAAATACGGGATCACAGAGTGACCCTGAGAGTGCAGGACTGTGACTACTGCTGCCCTGACCTTGGCGAAGACCAGTGGGACTGTCGCTAGCCGGAAGGTAGAGCTACGAACAGAAGGTGTTCGTCTCCTATAACGAAGCGTAGAAACGCTAGTGCTCTGGATCAATCGGCACGTGTGGATAAGCATCCTTGATGCCTAATGATGCTAGGAAATATCCTTGGGACCTTGAGGCGATGACATGGCGGAGGGATTCCATCCGGAACCGCCTGGTGTCCACGAGCTTCTGAGCAGTTTTAGATCCAGAACGGGACGGAACGGCCCGTTGTTATAGGTACCGCAAAGAATTTGGGGTAAAAACCGTGACCTTGTTCCTGAAGAGGAACGGGGGTCATCACTCTTTCTGCCTATAGAGTGCACCCTGTTTGCAGAACAGCAGCGGCTCGGCCGGGAGGTGGAGAAATTCTGAAGAATCGAGTTGGAGGACGAGAAGTGAGCTCTATCCTGTACCCGTGAGACAGAATGTCTCACACCCAATGGTCATTGACCTATGGCAGCTAAATATCGCCAAGGCGGGAGAGCCTGCTACCGACCGAGACCGCAAGTCATGAGGAAGCCGCCTTGGAAGCGGGTTTTCAGACTGTCGCTTTTTTGGGCGTGACTGAGCCCGCTAAGAATCTGAGCTCCTCTGATACTTTTGAGTCCACATTGGACGAGGAAAAATGGGACCTGCCCGAGCCTCGAAAAGACCGAAACCCCGACTGCCTCTTGCTCTGTTGGGGTTCGTTGTGTCCGGGCTGAGGAAAGGATGAATCCTTACCCCTGGACTGTTTAATGGTTACATCCAACGCTCACCAAACAGTCGGTCAGCAGAAAAAGGCAACTGGTTAAGCAACCTTTTTTGGAAGCAGAATCTGCCTTCCATTCACTTAACGAGCAGACCAGGCTCTGCTTAAAAACACGGAGTAGCGGAGGCTACCGCCGCACGGTTCGCAGAGTCCAGGGCAACCTGAATCGCGTAAGAAACAAATGCAGACATTTGAGAGGTTAAGGATGCCACCTGCGGCACAGATGTACGTGTAACCGTGTCAATCTGTGTAAGATAAGCTGAAATAGCTTGGAGTGCCCCAAGGGAGAGAATGCCGGAGCCAACAGTGCGCCGACAGCCTCATAGATGGATTTCGACCAGAGATCCATCTGTCTGTCAGTGGCATCTTTGAGTGCAGCTCCATCTCCCACTGCAACTATGGATCTAGCTACAAGCCTGGAGATTGGAGGATGCCGCTTGGGACACTGGGTCCAGTCCTTGACCAAGTCAGGGGACAGGGATAACGTGTATCCTAAGCCGTTTGGAGAAGCGCATATCTGGATAAGCGTGGTGTTCCTGGACTGCCTCTCTGAAGGCAGAGTGGTCCAGAAAAATACGTGAAGCTGACTCCTCCACTGGAGGAGCTGTGAGAAATAACCAACATTCTATAGATGGACGCTATAAGATTATTCACTATGGCGTCACGATCAGGTGTATCCAGATTGAGAGCGGTCTCAGGATCAGAATCCTGAGCCGCTACTTCCGCCTCATTACACAGAGAGTCCTCTGGTAGGACCCTGATGAAACCGAGGCCGCTCATAGTGAGCCCGCTTAGGCTGTCTGGGACTGACGTCCGTGCAGAGCCGTGACTCTGGGATGCGTGTGACATTCCCGGAGCTGTTAGTTGTTCACACTGAGGGGGGCCATGGATCAATGATTCAACAGTGCCCATATTGTGAGAGACATGTCCGGACTGCTAGGCTTCTAGTATCATAGCCATAGTCTCAGAAAAACTGTCAGTAAATACTGCAGACACCGTCCTCATCCCCTGGCCATTAGTGCATACAATGGGAGTCTATGTAACCTGCCGGCCGTATAGCCGTACATGCTGTACCAGCTGCATAGAAAAACATGTGGTTCTGCACCTTTGTTTTACACAGAGAATATGCTGATAACTCCTCCGCACAATCCAGGAGGGTATATACAACGTGCGACCAAACAGTGCAATGTATATAGTACAAGCATATCTATAAGTGCACTTCTGCACTAGTGGGGTTAGCACCACAGGTGCTGCTTAACGCCTGTTGCAGCGATTGTGTGACTATCAGAATGCCAGGGTCTTCCACACTTGTCTCTGTATCGTACAGAAACTGACACTAATGGCTGCCGGCGTCCTTGTAGAGAAGGAAGCCGTGGGCGTGCCTGAGAAAGTGCGGGAATCCGGATTCACAGTGCACACAGTGAGAGGGGTGGAGTATGCAAAACATACTCCAGCTCTCAGCGCTGCTGTGCTATGCAGCGTCACGCCCCTACCCTGACTGTCAGGGCTGTGGGCGGTAACGAAGGGAGACTAGGCCCAGAAGCCGGGGACTCGAGTTAACAGCGCGGCCGCCGTAAAAGCGCGGGCCGCGCTGAAGTCCCCGGCGCACCACAAGTGCCAGCCGCGCCGCAGTCCCAGCGGCCGGCGCGACCGATTCCTAGAAGTGGCCAGCGTCCCGCCCCTCTCCTGACTGGCAGGTCTGGGGGCGGGAACGAACGGAAGCAGGCCGCAAAAGCCGGGGACTCTAGTTATCAGCGCGGCCGCCGTAAAAGCGCAGGCCGCGCTGAAGTCCCCGGCGCACTACAAGTGCCAGCCGCGCCGCAGTCCCAGCGGCCGGCGCGACCAATTCCCATAAGTGAGCCTGCTTCAGCGAAGCTGAATGAGGCCATGGCACAGGCGCCGCAGCGCTGATGTCCCCCGGCGCACTACAACACCCAGCATGCTGCGGTGTGAGCGCCAAATGCACGGGGACACAGAGTACCTTGAGGAAGCAGGGCCATGTCCCTGATGTACTCCGCTCCATCCAGCATCTTCTCCAGGGGCTGTAGATGGAGCACGGTCTCAGTGCCTGGAGACCGGTAAATCCCACTTCACCCAGAGCCCTGTAAAAAGGGATGGGGAAGGAATCAGCATGTGGGCTCCTGCCGCCGTACCCGCAATGGGTACCTCAACCTTACAAACACCTCCGACATACAGTGGGGTGAGAAGGGAGCATGCTGGGGGCCCTTAGTATGGGCCCTCTTTTCTTCCATCCGACATAGTCAGCAGCTGCTGCTGACTAAAAAGTGGAGCTATGCGTGGATGTGTTGCCTCCTTCGCACAAAGCACAAAACTGGTGAGCCAGTGATCCCACTGGGGGTGTATAGCCAGAAGGGGAGGGGCCTTACACTTTTAAGTGTAATACTTTGTGTGGCCTCCGGAGGCAATAGCTATACACCCAATTGTCTGGGTCTCCCAATTAGGAGCGAAAAAGAAAACGGACCTGTGTGTGGAGTCAGATTTTTTTTTCTCACACCCATTGATCAGTTGTGTCTGATAGACAAGTGCAGTCACAGCATGCTGCGATTTTATTTTTTCTTCAATCCATTTTCAGCTGAGGAAAAACTTGCAGATCTCCATTACCTCATTGACTAACATTGGTCCGAACGCAATATGATTTTTTTTCTCATATTGCACTCGTCCGTTTTATCCACCAATGTGACAGTAAACTTAAAGGGAACCTGTCCCGTCCAGAAACGCTTTGTATCTGCAGTTATAATGGTAAATTACATTCAAATCCTGTTAAAGTTGTCTTACTAGAGCAGTCGCTACAGGAAGAACAGTAAGTTTTCTTTTCCCTGCAGCCACTATTCTATAATGTACTGGTACATTATAGGTCATGTACTTCCTTTTGATGCAGGGTCGGGATCTGATCAGTGAACATTTGCCTCTAATAATGGCGGCCAGATCGGCGATCCACCCGCTGCTGTTAAATAGTTCATTCCTGCTGTCAATTGATACCACTATGATGTGATTGCGAGGTGTAGATGGGTTGTGATGACAGTCGGGGGTCTGCAGTCAGTGTTCACTCTCTGTGAACGCTGGCATTTATAAGAATTCGGCACTTCTGCTGTACAGAGCAGTGATGATGCTGATGCTCTGCTCTGTATAGCACAAGCAATCGGAAAACTGCAGCTTCAAGTCCTCTGAGGGGACTAGTAAAAACAATAAGGATAAAAAAAAAGTTTTAAAACAATGAAAAAAACAAAACACAAAAAGTTCAAATTACACCTCTTTTGCCCCACTGAAAATAAAATAATAAAGTATACATATTTAGACATTTCTAAACGTAGCAATACCAATCTATCAAAATATAAAATACATTAATCTAATCAGTAAACAGTGTAATGAGAAAAAAAATTCATGAGGCCAAAATTCCTGTTTTTGTGAAAGCCACGACAATGCAAAAAAAATGCAATAAGAAGTGATTAAAACATTGCATCTACCCAAAAATGGTATCAGTAAAAACATCAGCTCAGGGCACAAAAGATAAGCCATCAAACAGCCCCAGATCTCAGAAGATGAGAACGTTACTGGTCATTCTAAAATGGTGACATTTTTTTCTTCAAAATTTCTGCATTATTTTTTTAAAAATTAAATAAAAAAAAAAACTATACATGTTTGGTGTCTATGAACTCGTACTGACCAGGGAAATCATATTACCAAAAAAAATCGGAATAAGGTGAAGAATCCCTGGATATTTTAGATACCACTTTTATTAGTTTGGTAAAAAGGGATGTATGAAAATTATATCCCAAAGACAAACAAAGCAAAAAATGAATGATACAGTATCAAAATCAAACAAAAAAAACCCTTACATATGGTGAGGATCCCAGGACCACTTGTCATAATACAAGAGGCCCTATATAGTCCTCTACATGTCAATGGAGGTTTGTCACCCTAAAGGTTAGAAGTGCCCCCGTTCATCAACAGCTGGCCCTGATTGACCCCAACCAAAATAAATAGATAAGATGGGGAGATTAGGATGCTCAATATGTAACCAAGAAGGATAAAGTTCTATCAGGGAACAGCATAGACCGGTAAATGGATGCACAATGGTTACCATATGCAAAGTTGAAAAAATCCGCCCAACGGCTCTATTGGGAACTGGGACTGTAATGATCAGAGAATGGACAATGCCAAACCCAATGATACCGTATATAACAGGGGTTATTAGTCACATACTTATAATCCCAACAGGTGTAAGGCCTCTAATATGGAAACTGAACACATGAGACTAGCCGTATATAATAACATTCAGTATCTGACAATCACCCAAATGAACATGATATTTCAAGGATTATCGTCATGAGGAAAAGATTTGCTCAGTGTCCAGTATCCAAACCATGTATGCATCATATGCCTGAACACGTTTCACCCCCTTGATACACCAGGATCATCAGGAGGCATCACGGTTGGATATCAGAGAGGAATGATGATGTCCTTGAGGATAACTTAAATAAGACCCAATATAAATGGCTCTCAGGATAAACAGATTAGAGGGTCCGTAGGTCAGAGCTGTCACACCCAGCACTCACGGCCAGGACTTAATGATGGGAGTGTGCATAACCTTAGAAAGGAGGCGGTTCACCGGTCACAGCGACATCGCTATGCAGGTATGTGCATGTGACGCTGCTGTAGTGATAATGTTCGCTACGGCAGCGATCACCACATATCGGCCGTACGACGAGGGCGGGTGCTATCGCGCTTGACATCACCAGCAAATGCTAGCGATGTCGCAGCGTGTAAAGCGGCCTACAGGAAACCCATTATGGAGAGACTTGTGAAAGCATGCCCTGAGTGGAAAGTGAAGGATCAAAAAAAACCTGTTGCAAGTAGCTAAAGGAGTGGAGGAGAAATTGATTCAGGTTCAGAGGAGAAAAGGAGTAATGCCTTTCTAGAGCGCAGGGTGGGCAGTAGGCTTGGTCCTATTGTATGTAACAACTGCAGACAGCAAGGTCACATGAAGAGGGACTGCAGTGCACTGCTCAAGCAGCAGCCACCACCCACTCAACACAGCTGTAAATGATCCTTTTCCGCCCTAGGAGGTTGGCAACCCAGTAGCTAGCATGAATCCCATAGTATTTCCTAATTCTACTGGTCCTGCCCCAATGGTAAATTGACTCTGCCTGGAGACAGAACTATAGATTTCTAAATAGAAACTGTGGAAATAATGCTTTTCATTGGAAGAAGATTTCACTGAGCGTGTTGAGAAACACACCATGCAATAATAAAAACCAAACCACTCCCTCGTCACCCATCAGCACTGGAGGAAGAGCTGTAGGCACTCACTGAGGCGTTTAGAGCGGTAAAGGCGAAGAAAACCAATGTATATACAGACAGTAGATTTGCTTTTGAAATTGCCCATGATTATGATCCAATATAGAAATCCAGATCTTTCCTACTGTCTAATGGGAAAAACACATAAAGCATAAGAGCTCTGATGGAGGCTCTCCTGCTGCCAACAAAGCTTGGCATAGTGCAGGTAAACACTTACTTAACGGTCACTGATGAAGCCAGAGAAAATTGTAGTCACTAACCTACACTATATAGTGCTGGATTATTTCACAAAAGAAAGCTATCAGAAAAAAGAGAATTTTGTTTACTTACCGTAAATTCTTTTTCTTATAGTTCCGTCATGGGAGACCCAGACCATGGGTGTATAGCTACTGCCTCCGGAGGACACACAAAGTTACTACACTCAAAACGTGTAGCTCCTCCCTCCTAGCATATACACCCCCTGCTAGCCAGTCCTAGCCAGTTTAGTGCAAAAGCTGAAGGAGGACATCCACCCACAAGAAGAGACAGAGTAAAATCCGGAAGAACCGGAACCTCTGTCTACAACAATAACAGCCGGTGAAGACACACGGAACAAGAAACCTGCCAACAGGCAATAGGGAGGGTGCTGGGTCTCCCATGACGGAACTATAAGAAAATGAATTTACGGTAAGTAAACAAAATTCTCTTTTTCTTTATCGTTCCTATGGGAGACCCAGACCATGGGACGTTCAAAAGCAGTCCATGGGTGGGAATAAACAGACAACTGAGAAGCAGGCAAAACCTAACTTCACAAATGGGCGACAGACGCCTGAAAGATGCGTCTGCCGAAGCCCGCGTCTGCCAAAGCATGAGCATGCCTTGGATAGAGCTTCGAAAAAGTATGCAGATTAATTCGAGCTGCAGACTGACAGACCTACTGAGCCGTAGCCTGGAGCTTGAAAGCTCAAAAGGCACCGACAGGTCTGATCAAATGTGCTCTGATCCCCGGCGGGGAAGGCACTTGAGTACACTTGTCAGGCCTCGGGAATGGCCGACCTAAGCCAACGAACCAGGGTCGGCTTAGATGCCGAGAGACCGCTACGCTGACTAGCAGTCAGCACCCGAGAGAGGTGCACTGCCTAATAACGGCGGTGCAAAACACATAGATCCGGAGCGCCCGCACCAGATCCAGGATATGCAACGCTTCCTCAAGCGATGAACAGGAGCCGGACAAAAGGAAGGCAGGAAAATTGCCCCGGAAAAGGTGGAAGCAGTAACCACCTCAGGGAAAAAAAAAGTCCGGAGTCGGACGGAGACCACCTTGTCTTGATGCAAAAGACGAAAAAAGGGGGTGACTCCGAAAGAGTGCAGCCAGAACTCTCTGGCGGGAAATTATAGCCACTAGAAAGACTACTTTCTGTGAAGATGAAACAAAGAAACCTCCCTAAGAGGCGCAAAGGGGGGTTTCCGGGAACCGGGAGGACCGGATTAAGGTCCCAGGGCTCAATAGGCCGCCGGAAAGGCGGAATAATGTGAGATGCGCCCTGAAAGGAGCGCACCGGAGCCAGCCGGACGATATGCCGCTGGCACATACTGACAGAGCCGAGACCTGTCCGTTAATGAGGGATAGTCCTAGCTGAAGACCGGACTGTGGACAGGAGGGTCGGCAAGGCTAAAAAGGTCAAAGGACACTTTGAAGCTAGAGTCATAGCGGAGATGACTTCAGGAAGGATACCAGAAGTCGCCAAGATCCAGGACTCAAGAGCTACGCCGTCAATCTGAGAATCCAGAAATCTGACGGAAAAAACGGACCTTTTGAGAAAAGGTCTGGACGGACCGGAAGATGCCATGGCAACCGAACGGACAGAAGGAGCAGGTCAGGGTACGAAGCCTGCCTGGGTCAGTCTGGGAATGAGAATGACCCGACGGCCCCCTTAACTGATCTTGCGCAGGACTCTGGGCAAGAGGTAGAGACGAAGCTGGGACCAAACATGAACCAGCGTGTCTACCGCAAAACTTGAGGATTGTGGACCACGGTTGGACAGCTGAAATAGTCCGCCTCGCAGTTTTCACATCTAGGATGTGGGCTGCGGATACGGTGGACTAGGAGTCCCTTGTCCACTGAAGAATGATAAGCCGCCAGGATTGCCAGGCGGCTGAGTGTCCCGTACTGGAAGTTGATGTAGGAAAACGCTGACACGTTGTCCGACTGGACTCGAATGTGCCTAGCCGCCAACAGATGGTGAAGGCTTAGAGAGCTAGAAATACAGCTCTAATTTCCAGCACATTGATCCAGAGGGCTGATTCGGACAGAGTCCAACGCCCTGCGCTCCACGGTGGAGATATACTGCTCCCAAGGCGGAAAGACCAGCATCCTGGTGAGGATCACCCGGGACGGGGCCAGGAATCCCTGAGACAGAGTGGCCGAAATCACCACTGCAACGAGCCTCTGGACAGTGGCGAAGCCACCACTCCGTGGAAGGAGGGAGGTCGCGTGTACAGCGGAAAAACTCCAGTCTCAGAGGACGCAGGAGAAACTGGGCAAGGAATCGCTTTCCTTGACGCCACCGTCTGACCAGCACCTTATTTGGTGTCTGATAGAACGATGTCGACCGCCAGAGGAGGGACTACTGATCGACCAATAGCAGTTTCACAAGTGCCGACAGAGTCTCGAATTGCGTCCTTGAGAACCTTTGGGTCGAAGTCAGAGTGGACTTGGACAGAATGACAAGCCACCCGAATAGGTAAGAGTGGCGAGAGTAAGCGAAGTACTCTGCTAAGAGTCCGCACTGGATGAAGCCCCGAGAAGAAGGCCGTCCAGGGCAAACGATCACTGCCAATCTCTAGGGGTGCAGGACCCTAATCACAGCAGCCCTAATGAGAATACTCGAGGGGCCGTGGCTAACCCTAAGGGAAGAGCCACGAATTGGACCACTCCGATGGCAAAACGTAGTCAATGCTGGTGTGAAACTGCGATTGACCCCTGTCGAAAGGCATCTCTGATGCCGATGGCTGCTAGGGAATCTCCTTGGGTTCTTGATTGATCCGGTGAAAAACACACGGAACAAGACCGAGACTCCATGTGAAAACGCCACACCTGACCATGCTTGAAAAGCTAAAGATCCAGGTCGGAAGGCACCGCCCTCTTCGGGGACTACAAAAATCTCAGAACCGTTCCCAGTCGGGAACCGGTACAATTACTCCATTGGCCTGCAAGAAATGCTACGGCCTGTGAGAAGGCGGCGGCCTTGGAGCCGGGAGGAGTTGACAGAAAAAAATCTGTTTGGCGGGTGGACAGAATTCCACCCTGTAGCCATGGGAGATATAATCCCGCCCCCACTGAACGGAGACGTGGTAGAACCATACGTCACCAAGTGGAGAGAGCCTGCCACCGAGCAAGGAGGTGGTTGGCGTGGCTAGATAGCTCGGAGGAAGCTGACTCCGTGGTAGCAACTCCTGCGGCCTTCTGAAGACGCAGCTGCAAGCCATTTGGTGCTATGAACCAAAACCGAGCTAGATGACGATCAGATGGAGGAACGGAAACCACCAAAACCTCAACTGATTCCTGTCCTGGACAGGTTCCCTGGTTTAGGTTTGTGGCAAGGAAGAACTCTCCCCGCCAAGGGCTTCCTGAATTTCATCCAGTTGGTTCCGAAGAGACTGGTCCCACCACAGGGGAGCCCAGCAAGGAACCCCTAAAGAGGCATCTGCTTTCCATTTCCGAAGCCACAGGAGCCTGCGGATAGCGAGGAAAGTAGCCAAGACCACCGCCGTGCGGTGTCCTGCATGGCATGCATAGGATGAAAAGACTGAAGTCTGGATGTTCAGGCAACCGTCTTGGGCATAGAGTCCCTGTGAGGGAATGCATCTCCTCCAGACAAGCAGAGAAGGTACAAAAGAACCGCACTGCTGTAAAGCTGAGGAAAACGAAGCTGCTGCGGCCCCAATACCGACTTGGCCCAAAGGACAACCGGGCGGACCGCAAAACCTTAAGTGAGGAGCTATCAGCCACTGACATAACGGTCCGGGCTGAGCCACCTGAGGTGAATGAGCCCACTTCTTGACCACCATTGGTGGACAGGGGAAACACATTCCTCAGAATCACGCTTCATGGGAAGCGACTGTCAGAGCGGACCCTGGGCTTGGTCACAGGGGCCTGAAAACTGGAGTGGTTAAGGAACACACTTTGTGTTCTCCTAGGTAAGGTAACTCCGGCGGATTGGGGTCCAGTACAAAATTAATGTACCGTGGGATCCTTATAGAGGTGCTGTCAGCCCCTGATACAACTATCCGGGCTGAAAGTCTGGACACCGGAGGGGCCACGTTTGGCGAATGAGTACACTCCTTGACCACCTCTGATGGGAGGGGGAAACAGGCAGCAGAACCCCGCTTTGGGGTCTGCAGGACAGGCTGTGAGCTTGGACGCAGCAGGGTGAAAACTGGAGTGGTTAAGGGACACACTCCTCGTCCTGTTAAAGGTATACTGATGCCTTTCTGCCAGTGGGGAATACTCCACTGATACAGGTGGATGGACACAATCCAATCATTCGCCTCTGCGTCACGGACGGACGGATCAATACATAAAGTAGCGTCCGAGCCCCTGGTAGAGACATCCTCCTCGTCCAGTGAGTCAGCTCGTAATCGGAGCTGCGGGACGGGGAAGGACAGGGGACCCTGCGTCTCCCTGTCAGGAGGACGGGATCTGAGCCCAGAAGGAGGGTCGTTTGTGAGCTTTATTGAGCGAGCTGAAGCAGAAAACGCCCTGAGAAGGGAGCTGCATGCTCAGCAGATGCCGGGACAGCCGACTCCTGGAAATAGAATTCCCTCAGGGGTCAGCCACCGAAACCGGAGCAGATGGAGGGGCCACTAATGAGCCTCCAAGCTGAGGGGCCACAGTGGTTATGAGCTCGGTACAGCCGTACGAGACTACTTGCAGTGAATAATAAAAACAGCCTGCAGCCCTGCTCTGTGAGACATGCTGCAGAGGTGGGGGCTCTGTCAAGACTGGCCACCAGCATATATAAACAGATAAAACAAGCAGCTGCACAACCGGAGGTTGTGGCTGCCAATCATTCAAAACGACATGTCTGTGCCCCCTGGTCCCTCAGCCCAGGTCCCCACTTGTCACACTGTGGAATCTCTGTGCCCATGCAGGCACAGAGAACGCTGAGAACATGGCGACCGGAGCGAGGAGAGGGGGCGGGGCCTACTCTGAGAGCGGCAAAAGGATTCTGTCAGTGAGATAGCCAGGGGAGGGAATCTTTCCTCAATGAGGAGTGTCCCTTCGCTTGTGCTGCGCAGCCGCTGGGCGGAGCTACACTGCCTCTCTGCATGACTGACATGCAGAGACAGTGGAAACCAAAACTAGGCCCCAGGCGAAGCCGGGGCCTAGAGTAAAACATGCGGCCGACGTGCAGGCACCATCGGCGCGGTTCTCCAGTGAAAACTGGAGAACCGGCCGGAAATGTTAACACCAAACATAAAACACATTCCCCCAATAAATAAACATAAAGGACCCTTGGAAAGACCACTTTCTGTGGTAATAACGTCTCATATACTTAGCTTGTGAGACGCAGGTTGCCAGGGTCCTGGGGGGTGATAGCTCCGTCCAGCAGGGTCCTGCAAAAGGGCTGCGGATGCAGACCGGTCTCCTGCAAAGCAGTGAGAACCGTGTTGGCTCCGACTTCAAGCCAGAGCCCCAGCATGGGATGGTGAAGGAGCGCGGCATGAAAGGGATACAGCCCTGAAATCAACCTTAACAGCAGCCCCGCAGTGGGGTGTGAAGGGACATGCCGGGAGTCCAGACTGGACCCGCTTTTCTTCCAAATCTTTGTCCAAAAGGAAAAATCAAAAATCAAAATCAGAGAATGCATGTGTGTGTGATCCTCCTGAAACACAAAGCATGAAAACTGGCTAGGACTGGCTAGCAGGGGGTGTATATGCTAGGAGGGAGGAGCTACACGTTTTGAGTGTAGTAACTTTGTGTGTCCTCCGGAGGCAGGAGCTATACACCCATGGTCTGGGTCTCCCATAGGAACGATAAAGAAATAAATGAAATAAGAGAGAAATGTATTGTATGCAAATGCATGCAATTGGTTAAAAGGTCAGTGTCAGGGATCATACAAACCTGTATGTAACTATTATTGTTTTAATGGTATATGTAGCCGTAAAAGTGCTAATTTATGTTAGACATAAGGTAATCAAGTTGATGTGCAAAAGAAACGATGTACAAATTGTTGTTTTGTAGCCTGCTCTGCAAACACCCACATACACATCATTGTGCTAGGAAGTTCTTACAGTATGTACATTCTGCAATGAGTGTTGAGTATAATAGGTCCTTGCACCGCCTTGATGACTGGAAGTGAGTGGCTGCAGGTAGAATAAAATATCATTTTGTCCCTGCATCCGCTGCACTAGCAAGCCAGATACACAGGATTTAAATATAATATCCATACAAATGCAGGTAAACAGCATTTCTAGATGTGGCAATGCTAAGTATTCCCTTTAAATATGACATATACCCCCTAACATGAAGCACTAAAGTTGATACAAGGATTTGTTCACATGCACACATACCAGGCACTGAAACAGTGGCAGGAGTGAAGAGGTCAGCGTTCCTCACTGCAGTGCGCCCTCTTCCAGAGCCCAAGGCTTGATCCAAATTTCGCAGCAATGTCTGTAAATGCAAAATATTACAATTAAACTCTTAAACAGGTTTGTGCTGCTATAACCACATATTGTATGAAATAGAGATAAGTTTCCTGTTATATTGGGCACATTTTTACTATAACTTGTCATTGGGCGATTCCCATCTGACTTTATAACTACAGAGATAAGCCTGATTGAGAGATCTCTACCTATGCATGGAAGCATGACCAAGAATAGGTGGAAGAGGGGTAGTGAGGAGCAGGGTTAAAAGGGAATCCGTCACTAAGTATTTGCCATCAAATCTGTAAACAACATAAGGTAGAGACAGAGACCCTGATTCCAGTGATGCTGTAGTTTTGATAAAATCACACTTTATTAGCAGGAAATTATAACTTGAGGACTAGTTATCTTGCTGCCATGTAGTCCTTCATATTCATGAGCTCTGTATAACCCCACCTTTCTGATGATTGGAAGCTTTCTGCCTATGCACAGTGTACCCAGAAAGCTGCCAATCAGTGGTGTGAGTAGAGTTATACAGAGTTCAGCATACAGAGAACTGCTAGACCTGCAGCAGGTAAAACTGTGATTTTTTTTCAATACTGCAGCAAGCAGACCAGTAAGTGACATCACTGGAATCCAGGTCTCTGTCCCTATATTATGCTGTTCTCAAATGCAGCAAAAACCTGGCAACAGATTCCCTTTAAAATGTATTTCTTCCAGTTTCAACCAAATGGCATGGATGAAGCTTTCCTACTATCCAGTTTTTGCCCTCTGTAAAAAGAGAATTTTGTTACTTACCGTAAATTCTTTTTCTTATAGTTCCGTCTTGGGAGACCCAGACCTTGGGTGTATAGCTTCTGCCTCCGGAGGACACACAAAGTACTACACCTAAAAGTGTAGCTCCTCCCTCCGAGCATATACACCCCCTGGATGACAAATCCAACCAGTTTAGTGCAAAAGCTGAAGGAGAATAGCCACCCACAAGTAGAACATAGCAAGAGCCGGAACAACCGGAGACTCTGTTCACGACAACAGCCGGTGAAAACACACGGAACAAGGAAATTGCCAACAGGCAACAGGGAGGGTGCTGGGTCTCCCAAGACGGAACTATAAGAAAAAGAATTTACGGTAAGTAAACAAAATTCTCTTTTTCTTTATCGTTCCTTTGGGAGACCCAGACCTTGGGACGTTCCAAAGCTGTCCATGGGTGGGAATAAACAGAAAACTGAGAAGTAGGCAGAACCTAACTTCACAAATGGGCGACAGCCGCCTGAAGGATGCGTCTGCCCAAGCTCGCATCTGCCGAAGAATGAGCATGCACTTGGTAGTGCTTCGAGAAGGTATGCAGGCTAGCCCAAGTGGCAGCCTGACAGACTTGCTGAGCCGTAGCCTGGTGCCGAAAAGCCCAAGAGGCACCGACAGCCCTGGTCGAGTGCGCTTTGATCCCCGGCGGGGGAGGAGCCTGCGAACTTTGGTAGGCGTCCGAAATGGTCGACCTAATCCAACGGGCTAAGGTCGGCTTAGAAGCAGGGAGGCCCTTGCGCCGACCTGTGGTTAGCACAAAAAGAGAGGTACACCGCCTAAGCGCAGCGGTGCGAGACACATAGATCCGGAGAGCACGCACCAGATCTAGAGTATGTAGAGCTTTTTCAAAGCGATGAACAGGGGCCGGACAGAAGGAAGGTAAGGTAATGTCCTGGTTAAGGTGGAAAGGAGAGACCACCTTAGGAAGGAAGTCCGGAGTCGGACGGAGAACCACCTTGTCTTGATGAAAGCCTAAAAAGGGCGACTCCGAGGAGAGCGCAGCCAAATCAGAAACTCTCCTGAGAGAAGTTATAGCAACCAGAAAGGCCACTTTCTGTGAGAGACTATACAAAGAAACCTCCCTAAGGGGCTCAAAGGGGGGTTTCTGCAAGACCGTGAGAACCAAGTTAAGGTCCCAGGGGTCCAAGGGCCGCCGGTAAGGCGGGATGATGTGAGATGCGCCCTGCATGAAGGTGTGGACCTGAGCCAGCCGAGCGAGACGCCGCTGGAACAGGACTGACAGGGCCGAAACCTGTCCCTTGAGAGAGTTGAGGGACAGACCTAGCTGCAGACCGGACTGTAGAAAAGACAGAAGGGTCGGCAAGGGGAATGGCCGAGGAGAATGGCCGGTAGAGCGACACCAGGACAGGAAAATTTTCCAAGTCCTGTGATAGATCTTAGCGGACAAAGACTTACGGGCCCGAGTCATAGTGGAGACTACTTCAGGGGGAATACCAGAAGCCGTCAAAATCCAGGACTCAAGAGCCACGCCGTCAATTTGAGGGCCGCAGAATTCGGGCGGAAGAACTGACCTTGCGAGAGTAGGTCTGGACGGTCCGGGAGAGGCCACGGCATCTCTACGGACAGTTGGAGCAGGTCCGGATACCAAGCTCGCCTGGGCCAGTCCGGTGCAATGAGGATGACTCGACGACCCTCCATTCTGATCTTGCGCAGGACTCTGGGCAAGAGGGCTAGAGGGGGAAACACGTAGGACAGACGAAACTGGGACCAGTCCTGAACCAGAGCGTCCGCGGCGAAGGCCTGAGGATCGTGGGAGCGAGCCACGTAGACAGGAACTTTGTTGTTGTGACGGGATGCCATTAGGTCCACGTCCGGAGTGCCCCATTTGCGGCAGATCGACTGAAATACTGCCGGGTGCAGGGACCACTCGCCACCGTCCACGCTTTGACGGCTTAGATAATCTGCCTCCCAGTTGTCCACGCCTGGGATGTGGACTGCGGATATGGTGGACCTGGAGTCCTCCGCCCATTGAAGAATGCGTTGTACCTCCATCATTGCCAGGCGGCTGCGTGTCCCGCCTTGATGGTTGATGTAGGCAACCGCTGTCGCGTTGTCTGACTGGACTCGAATGTGCCTGCCCGCCAGCAGATGGTGAAATGCTAGGAGAGCTAGAAGTACGGCTCTGATTTCCAGCACATTGATTGAAAGGGCTGACTCGGACGGAGTCCAAGTGCCCTGTGCTCTGTGGTGGAGACATACCGCTCCCCAGCCGGATAGACTGGCATCCGTGGTGAGAATCACCCAGGACGGGGCCAGAAAGGAGCACCCTTGGGACAGGGAGAGGGGCCGAAGCCACCACTGAAGAGAGCTCCTGGTCCGTGGCGACAGAGCCACTAACTTGTGTAAGGAGGAAGGCCGCTTGTCCCAACAGCGGAGAATGTCCAGCTGCAGGGGGCGCAGATGGAACTGGGCAAAGGGAACAGCCTCCATGGACGCCACCATTTGACCCAGCACCTGCATCAGACGCCTGAGGGTATAACGGCGGGGCCTCAGGAGAGAGCGCACCGCCAACTGGAGTGACAGCTGTTTGTCTAAGGGCAACTTCACAAGTGCCGGCAGAGTCTCGAACTGCATCCCTAGGTACGTGAGACTCTGGGTCGGAGTCAGAGTGGATTTGGGAAGATTGACAAGCCACCCGAATTGGGCTGGAGTGCTGAGAGTGAGCGAGACACTCCGCTAACAGTCTGCGCTGGATGGCGCTTTGACTAGAAGGTCGTCCAGGTAGGGGAGCACTGCCAACCCCTGAAGGTGCAGAACCGCAATCACGGCTGCCATGACCTTGGTGAAAACCCGAGGGGCCATGGCTAACCCGAAGGGGAGAGCCACGAATTGGAAATGATCGTCTCCTATTGCAAAGCGTAGCCAACGCTGGTGTGAAACCGCAACGGGCACATGCAGATAGGCATCTCTGATGTCGATGGACGCCAGGAAATCCCCTTGGGTCATTGAGGCAATGACTGATCGCAGAGACTCCATGCGAAAGTGCCGAACCCGAACATGCTTGTTGAGAAGCTTGAGATCCAGGATGGGCCGGAAGGTACCGTTCTTTTTGGGAACTAGGAAGAGGTTTGAGTAGAAACCTCTGAATCGTTCCCGGGCGGGAACTGGTACAATTACTCCGTTGGCCTGCAAGGCTGCCACGGCCTGTGAAAAGGCGGCGGCCCTGGAGCAGGGGGGAGTTGAGAGAAAAAATCTGTTTGGCGGGCTGGAAGAAAATTCTATCCTGTAGCCGTGAGAGATGATATCTCTCACCCACTGATCGGAGACTTGTTGAAACCAAGCGTTGCCAAAGTGGGAGAGCCTGCCACCGACTAAGGACGTGGCTGGATCGGACAGAGAGTCACGAGGAGGCTGCCTTAGTGGCAGGACCTCCTGCGGTCTTCTGCGGACGCGCTCTGGAGCGCCAGTTGGATTTCTGGTCCTTGGCTGAGTTAGCGGACGAGGCGGAGGGCTTAGAGGACGACCAGTTGGAGGAACGAAAGGAGCGAAACCTCGACTGAATCCTACCCTGGGCAGGTTTCCTGGTCTTGGTTTGTGGCATGGAAGTACTCTTCCCGCCAGTAGCCTCTTTAATAATTTCATCCAGCTGTTCACCGAACAGCCGGGAACCAGCAAAAGGGAGCCCAGCAAGGTACTTCTTTGAAGAAGCATCTGCCTTCCACTCTCGAAGCCACAAGGTCCTGCGGATAACGAGGGAATTAGCCGAAGCCACCGCAGCGCGGTGAGAAGCCTCCAGCATGGCAGACATGGCATAAGAAGAAAAAGCTGAAGCTTGAGAAGTTAAGGCAACCATCTCGGGCATAGATTCCCTGGTGAGGGAATGCATCTCCTCCAGACTAGCAGAGATGGCTTTGAGGGCCCACACTGCTGCAAAAGTTGGAGAAAACGCGGCCCCCACCGCTTCATACACGGATTTGGCCAGAAGGTCAATCTGACGGTCAGTGGCATCCTTAAGGGAAGTGCCATCAGCCACCAACACAACGGTCCGGGCTGAGAGCCTAGACACCGGAGGGTCTACCTTTGGGGAGTGAGCCCACTCCTTGACCACCTCAGGTGGAAAGGGAAAACGGTTATCAGAACCACGCTTTGGGAAGCGTTTGTCAGGACAGGCCCTGGGTTTGGTCACAGTGGCCTAAAAACTGGAGTGGTTAAAGAACACACTGTTTACTCTCTTAGGCGAGGTAAACTAGTGCTTTTCTGCCAGAGAGGGTTGCTCCTCTGATACTGGCGGATTGAGATCCAGTACAGAATTAATGGAAGCAATCAAGTCACTAAATTCTGAGTCACCCTCGGAAGGAGCAATGGGGCACATGGAGTTAGCCTCCGAGCCCCCTGTATAGGCATCCTCCTCATCCTGCGAGTCCTCAGCCCTTGAATCAGAGCCACGGGATGAGGAGGGAGAGGGAACCGTGCGGAGCCTCTTAGACGGACGGGGTCCGTGCCCTGATGATGAATCCTCTGTGAGCTCCAGTCCTAAAGGCCCCTTAGCAAGAGCATTAGAGGCACCCTGTGAAGGGGGCTGATGCATATTCATCAAAGTCCTGGACAGAAGTCCCATGGACTCAGCAAATGACTGGGAGATAGACCTAGAAAAGGACTCTACCCAGGCCGGGGGTTCAGCCACATGTGCAGGAGCAGCCTGAGAGACCACTGGGGCCGAGACCCCAGGCCGTGGCACCTCCAAGTTAGAGCAGACCTCACAATGTGGATAGGTGCTCGCTTCAGGCAGCGGAAGCTTACATGCAGCACATACAGCATAAAGCTTTGGAGCCTTGCTCCTTGTGTGAGACATGCTGCCTGAGTGGGGGGAAACAGCTTCTATAAAGGGAATGAATCCCAGGGAGAATATAGCAGAGGTCCACAACCGGAGACCGGCTGTGGCTTACCAGACCGCTGGAAGCGGTGTTGTGTGCCCTCCAGATCCCGAAGACCGGACCCCCAATGCACAGCACCTCAGCAGGGATGCAGAGTGCAGGACGGGCCAGAACAGAGTGAAACCTGCCCAAGAAAATGGCCGCCGGAGCGAAGAGAGGGGGCGGAACCTTGGGCGTCCCTGTAGGAAAGGCGGAATCTGGAGGGCCATAGAGGCCTGCAGGGGGGGGGGAGTCGCACACAAGCAGTGAGGAGGGTCCCTCCCCTGTGCAGGACGGCCAGCGGGAGGAGCCATGCCTGTCCCTCAGCATGAGTGACATGCGAGGGCAGGTAACAGAAACTAGGCCTCCGGCGAAGCCGGGGCCTAAATTTAAGCAGCGAGGCCGACGCGCAGGCACCATCGGCGCGGTTCTCGAGCGAAAAGCCAGAGGACCGGCCGGAAATGCTAAAAAACACAGTAAACACACTCTCCCCCCACAATAAATGACAGGGACCCCCAACATATGAACGTCTCAAGGTACTTAGCTGCTGAGACGCAGGGCCAGGTCCCTGGGGGTGAGTGCTCCGGTCCAGCAGGGTCCTCAAGGGGCTGTGGCCGGAGACCGGTCTCCTGCCAGGCATGGAGACCGTGCTGGCTCCCACTTCAATCCAGAGCCCAGGAGGGGTGGTGAAGGAGCACGGCATGTAAGGCTCTAGCCTTGGAAATCAACCTTACAACACCACCGACACAGTTGGGTGAGAAGGGACATGCTGGGAGTCCAGACGTGGACCCGCATTTCTTCAATCTTCTTCCAAAAAAAAGAAAAAAAGGAAAAAATCATATGAGAACGCATGTGTGGATGTATGCCTCCTGAACACAAAGCGAAAAACTGGTTGTGACTGGTTCACCAGGGGGTGTATAGGCTCAGAGGGAGGAGCTACACCTTTTAGGTGTAGTACTTTGTGTGTCCTCCGGAGGCAGAAGCTATACACCCAAGGTCTGGGTCTCCCAAAGGAACGATAAAGAAAAACTGATTTTGGGCAATAAGACCATTGCTTCACTGAACATGGGATTTTTGATTAAAGAGGAATATCTCCTGTTGAGTCAGTGAGCTGCACAATGGGCCTCATGTCTGACCGGCATCTATTAGTGGAGTAGTTTTGCTTCACAGCAAACAATCAGATCACTTTCCAATTTCTAACCTCCACTGGAAAAAGGCAATCTGTATATAAATGTATATGATATGGAAAGTGTTACATTGCTTGTCTATACTAGTTCTATACAGATGGTATTGTGCAGCGGATACTCACCTCCTGGCTGCTGACTTTGCTGCACTGACCGATTGTTGTGGTCATACCGCTGTTATACCCAGACGTGGGACCGGATGACAGGCTGAGACTGGAATTGGTAAATAAAGTGCTGGTGCTTACAAGGGTCTTCATTTTGGTATCTTCCTATAAAAGGTAAGAAATATCATATAGTAAGAGTTACATTTGTTGTTTAAACCACTAGAAAAGCCAAGAGAAAGTGTTCAGATCAAGACATTTTGCGGACTGATAAGCCAAGAACGCTGTTTAGGTGAAATCTAATATATAAAGCTGTGTGTGTGTGTGTGTGTGTGTGTGTGTGTGTGTGTGTGTGTGTGCCCGCTAAAGGAATCAGCACCGTCGCATTTACATTCACAAAATTTTGCAAAGACGCCTCACGTGACTCAGGGAACGTCATAGACTATGTTTTGCCAAGAAAATGTAACCCCGCGCTTTACAGTTACTCTCCAAAAAACCTGCCTCCATTAAAGTGAATGGAGCTGCGAGCTACAGGCTATTAATAGGAGCTGTGATTGGTTGCTATAGGAACAAAGGACATTCATAGTAGAAGAAGCTTATGTGCGAGGTAATATGATGTCGGTGGAGAGACAGACACAGACAGACACAGATTGAGAGACAGACAGACAGGCACAGAAAGAGAAAAAGGCACACAGGGAAAGATACAGAGACAGATAGGAAAAAAAGACAGACAGACAGAAAGACATACAGGGAAAGAGACAGACAGGAAAAGACAGACAAGGAAAGAGATAGAGAGACAGACGGAGAAAGGGAAAGAGATGGGGACAGAGACAGACAGGGACAGAGACAGACAGGGACAGAGACAGACAGGGAAAGACGGGGAAAGAGACAGATGGGGAAAGAGACAGACACAGAGATAGAGACAGAAAGACTGATACAGAGACAGACAGAGAGACAGACACACATAGACAGACAGGGAAAGAGACAGACAGACAGAGACTGAGAGAGAGACAGCTACTATCCTGGGCAACGCCAAGGTACTACAGCTAGTACAAAAATAAATAAGAACATGCTAGTTTTGATTCATTTTTTTGTCTAGATTTTGCTGGGGGGTTTTTTGCCAGTTATTCATTTGCACCTTTTTTAAAGTCTACTTTATATGTGTTTGATGTTTTGTTTAGATTGTTTTTTTTATGTCTATCATTATGTATGGGGTTTGGGGTTTCGAGGTGTTTTCGCTGATTCATCAATTGTGAATACTCGCAATGCAACGAGTAACCTCAATGCCGTACTATATGTTACTCGCACAAATAGTGCGGCATTTAGGTTACCTGTAACTTTGCGAGTTTTTCCCCATTGACTTGCATTGCACATGCTATTTGGAATGAATATGCGAGTATTAGACAGTATTCGTTATCAGTACAGCGAGTACTAATAGTTTGCTACTCGCTCAACTCTAAACATGAGATTTTGGCCAAAAATTCAAAAAAGCAGCAAAACTAAAGAGCATTGTTTATTTGAGGCAAAAGCCGTGAACTGCATACGCAACTTTGATGAATTTATTGCAAAAAAAAAAAGGCAACGAGTATCACAAGACCAAAAAAAAGAAAAACAAAGTTATTTTGAATAACTGCAAATGAGGAATCCAGCCCATAGTATTCCATGCCGTCATCAGTGATATACTGTATATATACGATTGTGTTACACAGAGAACATTCGAGCCCAGATAAACAAGGTTCTCACCTTCGATAGACTTCCCTGTTGTAGTCGCCTCCTCTCCATTTCGGCCCTTTCTCGTAACTTGTCCCTTGCTTTTGCAATTTCAGTTTTGGCCTCTTCCCGAGCTTTCTGGTAGTCTTTTAGCATCACTTCAATTTCAGAAGGACATTGTGGGGCTCTAGTCTTTGGTTCCTGAATCCTAAAAAGGATAAGCATATATGGCAAGTTGATTTACTTTACAGTTTAAGTTTGTTAATTTTTCAAAACCTGACAACCAATGTTCACGTCATCCGCATTACATCGCTTGTGGGAATCAGAGGGGTTACCAATGATAAGAAGCCACACGGTTTTTAAGGGGTAAAAAAGAGAATTTTGTTTACTTACCGTAAATTCTTTTTCTTGTAGTTCCGACATGGGAGACCCAGACCATGGGTGTATAGCTAGCGCCTCCGGAGGACACACAAAGCACTACACTCAAACGTGTAGCTCCTCCCTCCGGGCTATATACACCCCCTGGATGACAATCTACCCAGTTCAGTGCAAAAGCTGAAGGAGGACATCCACCCATAAGTAGAGAGAGTAAAACTCGGCAAAACCAGAACTCTGTCTACTAACAACAGCCGTGAAACACACGGAACAAAAAACTGCCAACAGGCAACAGGGAGGGAGCTGGGTCTCCCATGTCGGAACTACAAGAAAAAGAATTTACGGTAAGTAAACAAAATTCTCTTTTTCTTTATCGTTCCTTATGGGAGACCCAGACCATGGGACGTTCCAAAGCAGTCCATGGGTGGGAAAGAAACTAAACTGAGAAGTAGGCAAAACCTAACTTCACAAATGGGCGACAGCCGCCTGAAGGATGCATCTGCCCAAGCTCGCATCTGCCGAAGCATGAGCATGCACTTGGTAGTGCTTAGAAAAAGTGTGCAGACTGGACCAAGTGGCAGCCTGACACACCTGCTGAGCCGTAGCCTGGTGCCTGAAAGCCCAGGAGGCACCGACAGCTCTAGTCGAGTGCGCCTTAATCCCCAGCGGGGGAGGCACCTGAGAACACTGGTAGGCATCGGCGATAGCCGACCTAACCCAACGAGCCAGGGTCGGTTTAGATGCCGAGAGGCCCTTGCGCTGACCCGTGGTTAGCACAAAAAGTGAGGTGCTCCGCCGAAAACCGGCGGTGCGAGACACATAGATTCGGAGCGCCCGCACCAAATCCAAGGTGTGCAACGCCTTCTCAAAGCGATGCACAGGGGCCGGACAAAGAGAGGGCAATGAAATGTCCTGGTTAAGGTGGAAGGAAGACACCACCTTAGGGAGAAAGTCCGGAGTCGGACGCAGAACCACCTTGTCTTGGTGAAACACCAAAAAGGGGGATTCCGAAGAAAGCGCAGCCAAATCAGAAACTCTCCTGAGAGAAGTTATGGCTACTAGAAAAACAACTTTCTGTGAAAGTCTAGACAAAGGAACCTCCCTGAGAGGCTCAAAAGGGGATTTCTGTAAGGCCGTGAGGACCAGATTAAGGTCCCAGGGATCCAAGGGCCGTCGGTAAGGAGGGATGATGTGAGATGCGCCCTGCATGAAGGTGCGCACCTGAGCCAGTCGGGCGATACGCCGCTGGAACAATACCGACAAAGCCGACACCTGTCCCTTAAGGGAATTGAGGGACAGACCCAACTGTAGACCTGACTGTAGAAAAGACAGGATGGTCGGCAAGGAAAAAGGCCAAGGAGCATGGCCGGAAGAGCGACACCAGGATAGGAAAATTCTCCAAGTCCTGTGGTATATCTTAGCCGAGGAAGACTTCCGAGCTTGAGTCATGGTGGAGATGACCTCAGAGGGAATGCCTGAAGCCGTCAGGATCCAGGACTCAAGAGCCACGCCGTCAATCTGAGAGCCGCAGAATTCTGGCGGAAGAACGGACCTTGAGAGAGAAGGTCTGGGCGGTCCGGGAGATGCCACGGCACCTCTACGGACAGGCGGAGCAGGTCTGGGTACCAGGCTCGCCTGGGCCAGTCCGGAGCAATGAGTATGACTCGACGGCCCTCCATTCGGATCTTGCGCAGAACCCTGGGCAGGAGCGCTAGAGGGGGAAACACATAGGCCAGACTGAACTGAGACCAATCCTGAACCAGTGCGTCTGCTGCGAAGGCTTGAGGATCGTGTGAGCGAGCCACGTAAACCGGAACCTTGTTGTTGTGCCGGGAAGCCATTAGATCTACTTCCGGAGTGCCCCACTTGCGGCAGATTGATCTGAACACTGACGGATGCAGGGCCCACTCGCCGCCGTCCACGGTTTGACGGCTGAGATAATCGGCCTCCCAGTTTTCCACGCCTGGGATGTGGACTGCGGATATGGTGGACTTGGAGTCCTCCGTCCACTGGAGGATTCGTTGAACCTCCAACATCGCCAGACGGCTGTGAGTTCCGCCCTGGTGATTGATGTAGGCAACCGCTGTCGCGTTGTCCGACTGAACCCGAATGTGCTTGCCCGCCAATAGGTGGTGAAAGTCTAGGAGAGCTAGAAACACAGCTCTGATTTCCAGCACATTGATCGGGAGGGCTGATTCGGACGGAGTCCAAGTGCCCTGTGCTCGGTGATGGAGAAATACCGCTCCCCAGCCGGAGAGACTGGCATCCGTGGTGAGGATCACCCAGGATGGAGTCAGGAAGGAACGTCCCTGTGAAAGGGAGAGGGGCTGAAGCCACCACTGAAGGGAGTTCCTGGCCTGTGATGACAGAGCCACCAGCCTGTCCAAAGAAGAGATCCGCTTGTCCCAACAGCGGAGAATGTCCAGCTGCAAGGGACGCAGATGGAACTGGGCAAAGGGAACCGCTTCCATGGACGCCACCATCTGACCCAGCACCTGCATGATGTGTCTGATGGAATGACGGCGGTGCCTCAGCAGAGAGCGCACCGCCACACGAAGGGACTGCTGCTTGACTAAGGGCAACTTGACAAGTGCCGGCAGAGTCTCGAATTGCATCCCTAGGTACAAAAGTACCTGGGTCGGGGTCAGAGTCGACTTGGGGAGGTTGACAAGCCACCCGAACTGAATTAGCGTGGTGACAGTGAGAGAGACACTTCGCTGGCAGTCTACACTGGATGAGGCCTTGACTAGAAGGTCGTCCAGGTAAGGAATCACTGCCAATCCCTGGAGGTGCAGGACCGCAACCACTGCTGCCATGACCTTGGTGAACACTCGAGGGGCCGTGTCTAAGCCAAAGGGAAGAGCCACGAACTGGAAATGTTCCTCTCCGATTGCAAAGCGTAGCCAGCGCTGGTGTGAGACCGCAATAGGCACATGCAGATAGGCATCTCTGATGTCGATGGATGCCAGAAAATCTCCCTGGGTCATTGAGGCAATGACCGATCTCAGAGATTCCATGCGAAAATGCCGCACCTGAACATGCTTGTTGAGAAGCTTGAGATCCAGGATGGGTCGGGAGGAACCGTCCTTTTTTGGGGACTAGAAAGAGGTTTGAGTAGAAACCCCTGAACCGTTCCCGAGCGGGGACCGGAACAATTACACCGTTGGCCTGCAGGGATGCCACGGCCTGAGAGAAGGCGGCGGCTTTGGAGCAGGGGGGGGTGGACAGAAAAAATCTGTTTGGCGGGCTGGAAGAAAAAGGTATCCTGTAGCCGTGGGTGATGATATCCCGCACCCACTGATCGGAGACGTGTTGCAACCACACGTCGCCAAAGTGGGAGAGCCTGCCACCGACCAAGGACTTTGCTGGCGCGGCTAGATAGTCACGAGGAGGCTGCCTTGGTGGCAGCGGCTCCTCCGGTCTTTTGAGGACGCGGCTTTGCGCGCCAGTTGGGTTTACGGTCCTTGGCTGCGGTAGTGGACGAGGCCGAGGGCTTAGAGGATGACCAGTTAGAGGAACGAAAGGAACGAAACCTCGATTGGTTCCTGCCCTGGGCAGGTTTCTTGGCTTTAGCTTGTGACAAGGAAGTACTCTTCCCGCCAGTAGCTTCCTTAATTATGTCATCAAGCTGTTCCCCAAACAGCCGGGACCCAGTAAAAGGGAGACTCGCAAGGTACTTCTTAGAGGAAGCGTCCGCTTTCCACTCTCGAAGCCACAAGATCCTGCGGATCGCGAGGGAGTTAGCGGAGGCCACTGCCGTGCGGTGAGAAGCCTCCAGGATGGCAGACATGGCGTAGGATGCAAAAGCCGAAGCTTGAGAAGTTAAGGCATCCATCTCAGGAATAGAGTCCCTGGAGAGGGAATGAATCTCCGCTAGAGAGGCAGAGATAGCTTTAAGAGCCCACACTGCCGCAAAAGACGGGGAGAACGAGGCCCCTGCCGCCTCAAATACAGACTTGGCCAGAAGGTCAACCTGGCGGTCAGTGGGGTCCTTAAGAGAAGTGCCGTCAGCCACAGCAACGACTGTGCGGGCTGAGATTCTGGACACCGGAGGGTCTACCTTTGGGGACTGGGCCCAGTCCTTAACCACTTCCGGAGGAAAAGGGAAACGGTCATCTGAACTACGTTTCGGAAAACGTTTGTCAAGACAGGCCCTGGGCTTGTTAACAGTGGTCTGGAAGCTGGAGTGGTTAAAAAACATACTCCTAGGCTTCTTAGGAGAGGTAAACTGGTGTACCTCTACCAGAGAGGGTTGTTCCTCTGACTCATGTGGGTTGAGGTTCAGTACGGAGTTAATGGACGCAATCAAGTCACTAACATCCGCATCACCCTCAGACAAGTCAATGGGGTACATAGAGGCAGCCTCTGAGCCCACAGCAAACGAATCTTCCTCGCCCTGCACCTCGGCCTGTGAATCAGAGCCGTGGGACGAGGAAGGAGAAGGGTCCGTGCGTCTCCGTTTAGGGGGACGAGGTCCTAGGACATGCTCTGAGGGCTCTGCAGACGGAGCCGCAGAGACACCCTGAGAGGGAGGCTGATGCATAGACAGCAGCGTCCGGGACAGCTGCCCCATGGAATCGGCAAACGACTTGGAAAGAGCTTGTGAAAAGGATGCTACCCAAGCCGGGGGTTCCACCGTGGCCGGAGCAGCCGGGACCCCTGAGGAGGCTCCAGGCTGAGACACAACCATATTAGCACAGGCATCACAATGTGGGTATGTGCTTGGCTCTGGCAGAATGAGCTTGCACGCAGTGCATATAGCATACATGTTTGCAGCCTTGCTCCTAGTAACAGACATGCTGCTGTGGAGGAAGTTCTGCAGCCAAAACACACTCCTGTAGAAAGCCTGAGAGTGTAATAAAAGTCCACAACCAGAGGTTGTGGCTTACCAGCCCTGCTCTCTGTGTGTCCTCCGGATTTCACCGCTCCCCTTGAAGTGTCAGCCTTCCAGATAGTAGGCAGCAGCATCCAGCGCTTCCCAGTGTAAGAAAACGCTGAGAAAATGGCGCTGGGAGAAGGAGGGGGGGGCGTGTATAAGCCCAGGAGCGGGAAAAACAGAGGGCAGAGAGACACAGGGAGGTAGACAGGGGAGGGGACATCTCCCTAGAGAGGAGTGCCCTCCCCTCTGCTGGCCGGGCGGTGGGCGGCGCTGTATGTAAAACATGCAGAAGAAGCCAAAAACGAAACTAGGCCCAAACTGAAGCCGGGGCCTAGATTTTAAAGTGCGGCCGACGAGCAGGCACCGTCGGCGCGGTTCTCATGGGAAATTCCCAGAACCGGCCGAAATTAACAGTAACGCTAAAGCACATACTGTCCCCCTATAAAAGTACCCGGGACCCCTGAAAAAACGTCTCAATACTTAGCTTTGAGACGCAGGGCCATGTCCCTGAGTGGGGGTTAACGCTCCTTCCAGCAGGGACCAGACAGGGCTGCGGATGGAGACCGGTCTTCTGCAAGCAGAGAGGACCGTGATGGCTCCCACTTCAAACAGAGCCTCGACAGAGGATGCGAAGGAGCTCGGCATGTGAAGGCTCCAGCCTTATTGAAATCAACCTTAACAGCACCCCACAGAGTGGAGCGTGAAGGGACATGCCGGGAGTCCAGACTGGACCCGCTTTTCTTCCAAATCTTTAAAAATGAAAAAAATATCAGGAAAAGAAAATGTGTGTGATCCTCCTGGAACACAAAGCGTTGAACTGGGTAGATTGTCATCCAGGGGGTGTATATAGCCCGGAGGGAGGAGCTACACGTTTGAGTGTAGTGCTTTGTGTGTCCTCCGGAGGCGCTAGCTATACACCCATGGTCTGGGTCTCCCATAAGGAACGATAAAGAAAGAGCATCTGCTGAGGAGAGAGAACCTAGAGAAAACACGAAGAGGCTGGAGGATTCAACAGCTGATCAGCCATGATTACGGAGGTCTGCTTGTCCAGTCATTCATGGGCAAACTATTTACCAGCATTACCCTCAACTCATTCATGACAATAACTTTATGCAAAATTCAGATGAAACAATAAATATCAAATACATTTTGATATATTCATTACTTACTTGAGCACAAGTAAATTAATGGCGGATAAAAATAAATGGGCTATGCTCCTTCTCTTCCTCAAGACAGTATTAGCCTATGGATACTTCTCTGTTCAATTCGGCTAAGTGTCCACTGCATTTTTACCAATTCTTGTGCATATATACACTCATGAGTAGCGATGAGCGGACCCGTTGAAGTTCAATTCGGCGGGTGCAGCCGGACATTAGATAAAGTTTGGTTTGGGACCCAGACTTGACCTGAACCCCATTGGAAGTCACTAATTGGGCAGTTCGGGTCTCCACCCACATGCAGCAAGCCATAAACTGATCACTTTCGGAGGCGGGACGACAGTGTTTTTCTATATTTTATTTTTGGTGCACACTACATCCGATCACGCTGTCGTTACCCCCACTGTAAGCGGCTCGCACTGGGCTGAGCACCGAACGTACCCGAGCACAGAGATGCTCGCACAAGTGTTTGCATTCGTATAGCACCCGAACACCGAACCTGAACTTTGTTTTTTTTTTTTCTTGTAAAGTCTGTGTTCGGTAAGAACACTAAACCTCGGGTTGGCTCATCTCTACTCATGACGCATTGGCCCAATAGATGGCCACAGTCTGTAGTGACTGCATTCGCCTGTACAGATGAACAAATGACATGCAGATGCAGTGCGGCCAGACGGGGGCTACAATCACACGTTTTTTGCCTCATCCTGGTAAATGAAGGCTAATAGGAATGACAGGTTCCCCTCAATCAAAATGTAATGATGGATATTGGAATCTTAGTAATCAATTAACAAACTGTTTTTTTTTAAAACTTACTAGCCTAAACTACAGCTTCTGTAGCCATAAACTGGAGATACTCATGTTTATGGGCAGTTATACTCAGATGTACTGAATCTACGGGTATCTCAGTGGGTATAATTTATTTAAGTACTGGAAGACCAATCCACAATGGTTATGTGCACACAGCATCATATGGATGCAGGCACAGCCGCCTAATTTCCAGAGGGGAAGCCTCTTCAAGAAAACACTGGCGGTCATATTCCTAAGGCAGCCTCATCGCCAAAGCATCTTTCAATCCATACTGTGAAGAATGAGCATGTCATTTCTATTAACCACTTCAGGGTTTCCAAATTTGAAGTGGTTAAAGGGAATCTGTCACCGGATTTTTGCAGCCTAATCTGAGAGCAGCATAATGTAGGGGCAGAGACCCTGATTCCAGCTATGTGTCACTTACTGGGCTGCTTAGAGTAGTTTTGATAAAATCGCTGTTTAAATCAGCAGGAGATTATCATTACAAGACTACTTGGGATGCTGCAGGTAGTCCAGCACATTCATGAGCTCTGTATAACTGTTAGATCTGCAGCAGAGAAAGCACTGATTTTATCAAAATGACAGCAAACAGCTCAGTAAGTGATAAATCGCTGGAATAAGAGTTTATGTCTCTACATAATGCTGCTCTCAGATGAGGGAGCAAAAACCTGGTGACAGATTCTCTTTCAAAAAGAATTGACAAAGGTGATTCATGTGCACAGCAATATTGTTTTGTTTTACTTGGCGACTCTTTTTCAGGCGGACTCTGGGCGGAATCTGCCTTAAAAACAAGCCGGGTGCACATGCCCAAAAGGTAATTCTTCATTTATATTCACAATGTAGAAGCAGCAGGATTGAGTTGACATATCCTCTTTAGTAGAGGCCAGATATGCGCTAACCTTGTATTATCAACCACATCCCTCCTGAGCTGCTGCAGGTACTCTCTACGTCGGCTGGGCAAGTCACACTCCCGTAGAGATGTCAGCGACGTCTGTGAAGCACTTAGCTGTTTCTGTGGGCTGAGACTTCGACTTCTTCTGAAACTCTGAAGCCTTTCCTCTCTTTCCCTGCGCAAATTTTCTATTACTTTCAAATGCCTAAAGAGAGCAAAAAGGACAAATATATTTAGAATATTTTTTTCCTTCCTAAAATTAAATACACTGAATAAAGTTTATTAATAAAAATTAAAAAAATGGTGTTTATCTGCAAAAGTTAAAATACAAAATATAAGGTATCTTATAACGATTTATTTAGGAGAAATTCTGTCACCAGATTCATGCCAGAACCACGGGACTAGGAATGTTGGATGTCCGGTCCGCGGCACATCTCCGGCTGGCTTCTCCCTGCCGTAATCCCTTTGATGTACAGGTCTCTCTCTTTGTATATCCAGGACTGGCCTTGGATTAGTCATCTGAGACACAATCTTTTGAAACCATAAGGTTTCAGTAGAAAAAAAATAAAAGCCTGCAATAACGTGGCCAGTCTGATTCCTGCGGTCTGTTCTTTTGGCCTGCATGAATCTGATGACAGGTTCCCTTTAAATTACACAAAAAAGGCAACAAAAAAAAAGTTTTTCCGAAATCCTACCAACCCACATACTAGGTGTAAAACAGTATAAATACCACCAAAGATAAGTGTAAGATTAAAAAGTAATACCAATGGAAGAATTGCACTTTTTTTCACCTTTTCTCTCACCCTATCCCAGTGATATGTACTCAAAATGGTGCATTTGAAAATTGCAACTCACTTTGTAGGGGAAAAAACAAACAACAAATCACATTTTGTCCTATATCTTTTTGCACTCTCCTCTATAAAGGGATTTATTTGCCTCTGCAATATTAGAAAGTGCAGGGACACTGAAACCAGTTATGATCGGAAGCGAATAACACTAGCTAGCTTCAGTGCAGTGTTTACAAGCTCAATAGAAAAGAGCTTGTAAGCACTTTACCTGTTTGCCCATCATTTCTATACTGCAGTGGCCAATTCCCTAGACAACAAGCTGTAAAAAAAATAAAGCTGGAAAACGGAATTTTTTTAAAATAGTAAATTACATAAGTGCTTGAATTTCTAAGCACCGCCATACAATGTCCATCAATATAGATGGGAATAATCCTTCAATAAGGTTTTTTTGTCAAGTTTGAACAAGTTATTCCCTATCTGCATGATAGGCGTTAACTTGGGGATCTGACAACAAAGACCCACTCAGATTGGCAGAATGGTTAATTTTTATCCCCGACGGGGCACTTTTATTCCTGTTACATGTTGGGTTTTCAGGACAGATGCCTGAAAGCCAATCCATTCATTCTTTATGCGGCTGCGAGAAAAAGCCCAGTACAGTCCCATAGGGACTGAGTGGAGTGGTGATCGAGAATGTGCACTGCTCTTCCATTCTACCAGGGATACAAAAGTCCCCATTCTGCCAATTGGTGCGAGTCCCAACAATCAAACCCCCAATGATCAACATGTGAATGTGTAACTTGTTTTCACCAGACAACCCTCATAAGATTACACCCTAATAGGCGATTTAGAAGAATTTATCCAAAAGTAGTTGTCCAGTTAAAATATTAAAAATAAATTTGTATTTTTACCCTTACCTTTCGTACAACTGTTTTTTTATAGATACCGTTTCTTGAGGATCCATCTTTCCCGTCTGTATGACTCTCAAAAGTGCATCCGTCTCTCCGATGCCGTAGCTCAGTTTGGCTTCTGCAAGTTGGACGGTAAGAGGCAATGGATTAATCTCCAAGTGTATTGCAGACAGAACCTCTGCCCGCTCTCTCTGGAGCCTCTCGATCTCCTGTGATCTGCTCTCCAGCATTTCCTGAGAAGCGTCGGTCCTTGTAGGACTTCCTCGCACATTCAGGTCAGGACTGCTGCTCACCATCCCATTTTTTTTGGCTGCAGTACATTGAACTCCCGACCAGTTGCTGAATTTATTGTGCATGGGTAGGTCTTGCAATGCATAACTGTGCGGTTTCTGAATAATTTTAAAGGTCGGCTCCTGACCGAGAAGAATGTCTGTATTAGATTCACTTTCTACAACTGATAATCCATCTTCTTGTAAGTGCGAGCCAAATCCGTCCATCTGTGAAGGTGAATAGGGATAGCTTCTATTTTTATGAAAGGAGGTGCCTGAAGTTATGGTAAAACTGCCAATATCATTATTATCGCTACCATATTCTTTTGGGCTTTGTCTTGGTATCTTCCCTTCTCTGCTTGTTAGAGATTGTGACATCAGAGAGATATTTTGAAGTGACTGCAAGTGCTCCCAAGGGTGAAGACCCTTTTCTCGGTGCGAGGAGGTGAAACCATTTGCACCATTACATCTTTGTCCACTACCTGTAATTTCTGAGTTGCTACCGGAATGGTTTGTAAATGAAGAGGATGTATCTCGTAAAATGCAACCTTCACTCACAAATCTCTGAAATTTAGCAGTGGAAACTCTCTTTCTGGTGGTTTCCTTCAATGAGCTGCTGCGGGTCGCTTCATATTCATTGGCAACATTAGATTCACTGTCCGTTTCTGTTTGGGAACTGTTCAGATGCACATCACGGAGCTCGCGCTCTTTTCTCTTTCTGTTACGTAGAATTTTAGCAAAATTCTGATTATTTAAATGACTGTCGGGTACGAGTTTATGGTGGAATTTTTTACTCGCTTTCACGGTTAATATTGGCGAAGAGGCTCTATCCACCATTGCAGTTTTCTCATGATAGCTGAGATGGTATCTTGCGGGGTCAACCACACTGGAAGATGGAACGTTTACTGCTGTATCTTCTGCACATTTATTCACATTGGTAAAAACAGAGGAACTTTTTGAAAACGAAAATGGGAAAGCTGTAGAGGAAACGTCCTGTAAGCCGTTTAAGAATGGAGTGGATGCTCGAACTTGTGGTGAGTGATACAAGACTCGCTCCGATTGTATGTGAGGCTCACACTCATGCAGGTTTGGTAGACTTTGCGTTCGGGTTTTAGTCACTTTTCTGCAGTTGTGTTCCGTTAATCCAGTGTTTAGAGGAATGTGAGTCAAAGAATCTGTTCCCAGAACTTTAACTATTACATTTATCCCTGAGGAGCTTAGGAAATGATTGTGGTCTGTTGCGTGATTTTGTGCACTGGTCATCATCTGTGACTCTGTCTGAATGCCCCTATCCACTGAAGTCTGAGTGGATGAGTCTCTCGTTGATTTTTTCATATTGTGCTCTTCAGAGTCTCTTTGCGTGTTTATGATGTCCCTATTACCAACATCAGGATTATGTTTTGAAAGACTTCCTAGCAATTCTGAGGTTTCTTGCAAGAGTTGTGATAAGTGCAAGGACATGTTTTGCACATTTGCACATGACCAAGATGCTGGCCTCTGGTATACATTTCTATTCCTCAGCTGCTTTGTCGATGACATCTCAGTGTGGTTCCTCTGGTGCTTAGTGGTCTTCCGATGCTTATGTTTTACCTGGTTGCCCTGTTCACAAGATACCCGCTTTACTGGTTCATTACAAGTCTCTGACTCCGATGTATACAAAAATATTATTTCATCCAACTGTGAATAGTCTTCCAATTTTGCCTGTAACCCAGAAATTCCTGCAAACTCTTCTTGGTTTCCAGGACATATAACAGCAGACTCATCAGACAGGAGTTCCTGAGAATCATCCAGTGAAGTTATATCTGGCCTTGAATCATTCCTTCCAAGACTACTTATGGTGCTGGACACCGCTTTAGCATTTGCATAAGCGCTAAGATGAGAATGAAAAGGAGAATTGTGACTATTGAGCCCTTCATCAACACTGGAGCACCGCATCAGTTTGTCAGCCTGTTCTCTGAATTTAGCGCAGGATACATCGCTGGCACTATTAAAGGTGCAGTTCCTCCATCCAGGTTTAGGATTATCTTCTTGCTGCCAAGAATGAACAAAGGGATTGATGTCACTTGAAGAAAAGTGAAGACCTTCAGTGTTGTCTACCACATCGATTGACGGTTCTGCTTGGTGGGAAAGAACAAAATTACATGGGCGCTCATCTGGGGCGTTACTCGTTAAATAACTTTCGTTACCAATACCTTCCATGGAAATGCTGCTGATTGTTGTAGGATATGGTGATTCAACTGTTTGAGTAGAACTGTCAGCCATATTATGTTGTTCGTATACCTCCGACATTATCTTTGAGTTGCTTTGGTCAGTTGTAAATTCACCATCAAAGTTTGTTCTCTTCCCGGAAGTATCTATCACGGAAGGAGTTGTTGATACTGCAGCTTGTTGGATGGACAAAATATTCATACTAGACGCCATTTGACCTAATTGATTTGGATATTCAGGGGATGGCGTATCAATGCAGTCAGTACATGATGACAAGTCTTCAATGAAATGAGCTGACTGAGAGATTTCATTAACAGCCTCTTTACTCATTGGGGAACATGATTCACATTCAGGTATCGCATTCACTAAGCTTTTCGGAAAACCAGTGATGTTCTTCAAGACCAAATATTTGGATGTATCTGTGTCACTGGATGAAAAATCAGTAGAGTCACTCAAATCTGGAGAATATTCTTTGAAGACTTCTGTAGCTAACAGACACGTTTCCTTAAGTGCACCATCTTTGTTTTCTTCGGCACTTATAGAGTAATTGTCATCTTCTAAAGCACACCTCTCTGTATCATATACTCTGCTGCCATGGGTAAGCAGTGGTAAATTCTGGTCATATGATGGTTTGATTTCACATCCTTCTTTGTAAGCCTTTGTAGCTGTGATACAATTGGATAAATCAGCTGCCATGTGTGTCTTGCTTTCCCCATTTACTGAATGACCGGACATATGATGTGGAGATGATGTACAAGTTGGCTGATAAATTTTGTCTTCTATGTCATGTCCCGAATATGTCTTCTCCCTAAACATCTCTAACATTTCTGACTCTGCAGGGTTGCGCTCTTCATCCCGATTGTGTGGAAGCACACTTTCTTTGGGATACTTAGAGTTTACATCCTGAATGTTGTCGAACTTTTTGCAAGATGTAGAAGAATTGAATGACGTAGTCATTGATAAATTATGTGCATCTTTAGACTTTAAATTGGTATAATCCTCTCCAGTAAGACAGGGAGCAAACTCAATTTTTCCGATTCTTTTATTGCATTCTCCTTCGTTTCTTAATTCGTTTTCATACTTGTGTGTGTTTTGTTGGACTAAATTGTCTTCTCGTGTTAGGTCATCCCCACTTGTATCACCATTGCCCTCAGATCTACTTTGGATGTAGCTACACTTAGTAGTGTTGTCCTGAGACCCATCATATGGTTTTGGCATTACAACTGAGACCCTAGAATTTTCTCCCTGGCTGACTTGGCTACAATCTATTAATTCCAGGTCTGCATTTTGAGGTCTATAAGTAATTTCATCTTCTTCTTTACCGTTGAGAATTCTTGAAGCCCGCACTGTTTCAACATCCATATCAATTATTCCCAAAGCCTCCTTTTCATTACTAATTCTTGGGACATGAATATTCTGGCCAGTTTCTTTATAGGCAAAAACTTCTTTTGAACTGTTAATACGGTCAGAAAATATAGGTCGGTCAAGATTTTTAGTCTGACACGACACTTTACAAAAAGATCCATTTTGCATTTTAGCCTCATAATATGGAAGAGGTAGACATGTACCGCACACATCTTCTACCAAATAGGGATGGGCAGAAGCATCGTGCTCTCGTTCTATAACAGGGGATGATGCCTCATCTGATCCAAGCTCTTTACCAAGAGGCCCATTGCAAAGTTTTCTATGATCACTTCCAGTAGGAAAGTCCTTTGTGCTGCTGAAGTCATTTCCATGCTTAAATACCGTGGCCCCATCATTGCTGTTCAGATCTTCAGATCTTCTTAATTTTGCATGTTTTAAGGGAACATTTTCATGTAGGCAAGATGAATATGTTTTAAATGTCCATTCGGGACTTGCGGCGTTCGAATCCAAAGGTTGCGTTTTGTCATATGTAGCCAAAGCCATGTTAGATGGTTGAATCTTAACTGTGGAGGGAATGTAGACGTGTTTGGAAGTGTGTGGATTCCGTT
The DNA here is from genome assembly GCF_048569485.1 of Anomaloglossus baeobatrachus. NCBI lineage: Eukaryota > Metazoa > Chordata > Amphibia > Anura > Aromobatidae > Anomaloglossus > Anomaloglossus baeobatrachus. The sequence continues at coordinate 41,524,357 of NC_134364.1, read as the reverse complement.
TATTGTCTGTTGTTTCAGCTTGGTTTGCGACATGTGAAAGTTGTACTTCATTAGGATAAACTTTGGTTAAAATCTCATTGTTATATTGCCCTTTATTACTGGAACACTCACAGCAGGGCAGATCATTTGTTTCCATCGTATGGTGGCTTTCAGAAGATCCTACAGACTCACCCATGCTCTTGGTTTCAGATAAAGTCCTTTCATCTGCTGGTGAACACTCTTTCTCTTGGTAATGTGTAGCATTATCAGATCTATCAATATCTTCTGGTTCTGAATGAACGCAAGGATTCACAGAGCTTATGTTTTGAGAAGGTATCACAACTACAGTTCTCATGCTTGAAGACTTTTCTTCAATGTCAGACATCTGACAATCTCCCTCCAAATTATTTTGCCTCAGAAAACCTGGGTCTTCACCGTTTTTATGAAACATAAAGGGTTCTGCAGCATTGATGCAGTCATCATTGAACAGATGGTTAGCTAGTTTTGTAACTGAAGCTGGGTCTATGGGTACAATAGCAGCTTTTTCAGGAGGGTTCTGGATGGGTAAAGAATTGTTTGATGATGCAGAGTCAGTTTGGTCTTCCAATGCTGGCAAGCTTATCTCCGGACTACCATCAACGAGTCGACTATTAAGACTTCCGATTTTTCCACTTTCATAACTGTGTTTTTGGACGGAGAATGGTTCATTATCTTTACAGAGTTTCGTTTCCTGTACCGGATTAACTTGTTTTTTACTTTTCACACCAACGTTAGCATTTCTATCCCACTCTACTGTAGACCTGTGGTTTTGTGATAACTGGACGACATTAGAAGCAGGGTAAATAAGTTGATCATTTTCTTTAATATTTCTCACACTAGGGATTTTTTCAACTGTTTCACAACGTAGAGGTCCAGACATGACCGATCCTTCAGAAATAGGAGAAATATATTGATTATCCAGAATCTCAAGCGGAGCATGCAAAGACAATGGAATTATATCATTTGTATTTTCTCCAGTGCTTTTTGCGGTAACATTATTAAGTTGTAAATTATTTGGCATTAAAGTCAAACTTGGCTTCTCTCTACCTTCACTTTTTAAATTAGGACCCACAGGGGAGATCTGACATGGCTCTTCAGAGCAGATTTTTTTGCCCTCCTCATTACTATGAATGGGGGCATGTAAAAGGTTTCCATTCATCAGCTCTTCTCCCTGAATTTCATTACTAAAAGGTACATTTTGAGTGAAGGTTACTGGGATTTCTAAAGAGGTTGCAATGTTGCTTTTACTTTCTGAATAGGATTTTGTTCTTTCGCCTTTAGTTAGATCAGATGACGACTCGTGAATATCAAGTGAGTTATTTTGGCCACAGTAAGAAGAATCTAAGTCAGTGGAGCACCTCTCGGCTAAATTAAAGCCAGGTGAACAATTCTCATCCCTACTTCCTTCTTGTACCTTTTCATTTCTTATAGCACCACATGCATTTTCTGGTATGTCTTGTGTTTCTGCATGTGGGACGGAGTGGTCACACACGTGCTGGACAGATTTTGTTTGTGGAGCTTCAATAGATTCAATTTCGGAAATATTATCATTAGTATGTGAATGGGTTATCTTATATTCGCTAACCGGAGACTCTGAAGTTGGAGACAAAGCCTCCGGGATTAGAGTATTACCGGTATCTGTTTGACTTGATAATCCAGGTGAACTGTAAGCGCTATCACAAGCGAGAGAGGTTGTCCGAGATGTCCCCTCGCATATATCTGAAAGGGTAGCAGGGAAGATCTCGGTGACATTACCGTAATCAAGGCCAGATCCATCATTCACCTTGAGAAAAAATGAATTACCAACATCCAAGTCACTATCTTCTCTTGTTACCACTGCTGCAGCTTTTTGCTTAGTCTGCTCTTCTTCATTGAAGATCAAATTCCTCGGACTTTGCAGCTTCCAGAAGATCTCAGCTGGAAGTTCCTCGGATGAATCCTCCTCCAGTACGTCATCTGCATCAGCCAAGCTATCTAGAGAGAACGTTTTTGCCAATCCAGTTGTGACTGATCCAGTTGTGACTAAAGGAAAAGAATTATGATCACCAGTAAGAGATGTGGTGGGATCGGATGTCGCCCCAATAGTCTTGTATTTATTAAATTTTCTTTTATTGGGTTTCTCTTTTTTCTTGTCTTTTTCAGCAAGGGAGTCTTGAGACATCTGGCTGTCTTCACTGTCTGTATCCTTCTGCCCGATATTATTTCTGTGCCTCTGTAACTCCTCCTGTTTCAGTTGTTCAGTTAAGGCACTGGCATACGCAGAAGAAAGAGAATCAATAGAATAATAACTTTCACTATCTGAGGAATCAGTATGGTCGTCCATCTTATAGTGTCCTAGCGTTTGGCTATTAGTTTTCAAGAAGACACTATTGAGTTTTTCTGTGGTTATTCTGCTCCTATCACTTGTTTGTTTTTCTCCATATTTGTTGCCTATCTTGGAAATACTGTCAACTGCTGATGAGGTCTTAAGAGCTTTCTCAGGAGGCTTTCTTTTAGTACTCGATTTAAGAGAAGGTGTATTCTGTCTGGTGGGTTTGCTTATTAATGTTGACCCTCCAGAAGGTGACTTTCCTTCACCAGGTGATATTGGTGAATGCTTTACAGATTTTGGTGGTTGTAATTTGCCTGTATCACTTTTTGGGCTTATTTTGCTTTTTTCCTGTAAAGTACCTTTTTTAGGACCACCGACAGTCAAAGGAGAAGGACTTTTCAATGGCTTCAATTTTGTGTCCACGGCTCCCGTTGACAGAGCTGCCAGTATGTTTCTTCTTTTTGGTTGTTCAGCTGTGAAGTTATTGGAAGACCCTTTTGATCCACTTTTAGGTTTATCCATTTTTTGACGTTTTTTGCTCATTTGTAGATCACTTGCCAATAGAGCAGACCCAGCACCGACTTGTTTTATTAGCAAGTCAATACTCTGAAGGTTTTCGGTACCTACAGGGTAAGGATTACTCTCCAACTGTCCATTGCTACCGGAGTTACCAGGAGAATTGAGAATAATGGACACACTTTGCAAAGGATTTCTAACTTCATCAGTCTTGGTAGTGTGAGCCAGCTCAGATTTACATTTCCTTTTCAGTACAGCACTAAAAAGATAAAACACAGTGTAGTTAGCAACGAAAAGAAGAACTTCAATAAAACTAATTTAAATAAACATAAAATAAAAGTTATATAAATAATTCTTAAACACGTGCTTTCGTTCTACAAGTAGTTTTTTACTTATCTTGAGAAATGTTAAATAAACAAGTCAAAAGAAACAACCAGCATGGGTCTAATATTGTTGTCTTAAGGTCCAGTCACACATGACGAGATCGTTAACGAGATCGTTACTACGTCACAGTTTCCGGATCGTTGTTAAGTCATTGCTGAGATCGTTGGTGAGATGTCACACAGTCATTTTCCCAACGACTTTAGTAGCGATGCAGCGACCTGCATAACGATCTCGTTGGTCGTTGGGACCCTGTCACACAGCAGCTATGTAACGATTCCGACCTCGAACAGGGGCGTAGTGTTTGACGCTGTAAGCCACGTAGGCGTGCATATGTGTCGCCTTTTCCACACCCCTTCGCTCTGATTGGTGGCCAATACTGCGTTCTGATTAGGCGGCCAGCCTAGAAGGCAACTTTGTATCGCTTCATCCTTTGTCCCTTTTTGAGCCTTGCTTTGAGGATAGAACCTGCAACTCCACCCGGATTCATTCGTACTTTGTTCCCGGTTGCTTGCTTCCTTTTCGGATCGAAGCGGCATCTGCACCCGGATTCATCCCTCCTTCGTTCTATAATCAAAGCAAGGCTCAAAAATGAACATAGCATGAAGCGATACCCAATCAGAACGCAGTACTGTTCTCAGTGCCAACCAATCGGTGCAGAGGGGGCGCGGAAAAGGTGAGTCAACTACACGTGTCTGCCTGTCACACTTTAAGTTCTCATCTAGGTCGTTAACGAGATCGTTGGTAGGTGTCAAACATACAGATCCATCCTGCCCAGCAGGACTCCGAGCCAAAAATGGCCCAGGACATTCAGCAACGACCAACGATCTCACAGCAGGGGGCGGATCGTTGGTACGTGTCAAACATAACGAGATCGCTGGTGAAGTCGTTGTTTCGTCACAGAAACTGACGTAGCAACGATGCCGTTAGCGATCTCGTTATGTGTGAAGTGGCCTTTATTGTCATACTGGTTTTAATGGAATCATTGTCAAATCTCTAGGCTCCTTTATTCTAGTAGTGAGATAAGATTTCCTTCCATTAACTCCCAAAGTTGCTTCCTTACGACACATCTCACAAAGCTGAAAATTAAAAGTGAGAGGTCCTCTTTAATAAAAAGCTGTCAGTTGATTCATGCTGCCTAAACAACAGGAAGCATTAATCAGAAATAGGCTCCTTAAAGGAAATCGGTCAGTAAGATAAAGACCCCAAACCGCATATATGGGTATGCAGGTCTTTGAATTGTAAATCCGTCAATACCTTTATAACCTCTATTAGCATTTTCATTCAGAGGCAAATGAGGTGCTGTGGGCGTGACAGAGCACTTAAATCGCATCAATCACTAGGATTTTCCTATATAACCTAAAGCCAGTGCTATACTGGCACTATCATGCTGACTCTATACATACCTTTATTTGTCAGCTAAGATGTATAGGTTTTGAAACACAAGCAAGTAAAGTTTGTAAAATGAGCAGCTTTTTGAGTGACAGCAGCTGCCGATCAGGTGATAGCTGGGGTGGGTATTCATAGTGATTCCCGAACCCCCTGCCTGTCCATCCTTCCCCTGTTATTTATGCTAATTCTATTATAAAATCATTTTACTAACTGACTAGAAGGACCTGTGCTCTCATACCCATGTGACCAGAAGGCCTCGCCCTAGCTTATACCAGGAAGCAACATTATTTTTTATTGGCTGAGGCCCCGTCCCTTCTGGTCACATGAATATGACATCAGCACAGGTCCTTCTAGTCACTCAGTAAAACGATTCTATAATAGAATTAGCATAAATAAACAGGGGGAGGATGGACAGGCAGGGGAGTGGGAATCACTATGAATACCCACCTCATCTATCAGCTGATCGGCAGCTGCTCATTTTACAAACTTTACTTGCTTATGTTTGAAAACCTATACATCCGAGCTGACAACTAAAGGTATGTATAGAATCAGCCTGATAGTGCCAGTATAGCACTGGCTTTAGTTTATATAGGAAAATGCTGGTAATTGGTGCAATTTAAGGAGCCTCTTTCTCTCCAGGTTGATTCCCCACCCAACACCTGCCTCTTTAGCTTGATGGATAGCTCATCATCTCTATAACATAATCATTTGTTATGCCCAAATCACTTAAAGACTCACTTGCATATGGATGAAAACACTAATCACTAGAGACTCCAGAAACTGATAGATGGAAACGGTGAATTTTCAAAGACCTACATGTCCATATATACAGTGTGGGGTTCAGCTTACTGACCAATCCACTAGGTGTTTGCTACCTCATCTGACAGCAGCATAATATAGGAAAAGCAACCCTGAATCCAACGATGTATCACTTAGTTTACTGGGTGCAGCAGCTGTAACACAGAGTTCTTACATGTAGCAGGGCTCAGAAAGCTAACCCCGCCCACACCACAGCTCTCTGTGTACACTGTCTATTGAGCTGTTAACCAGTGCGAAGGCATGAACAGACTAGCAGGCACGTGAGCTGTAGTCCGGGCAGTGATAATGTTCTAGTGATAAAACCTTCATTATAACTAAACAGCCCAAAGCCTGATAAGTAACACATTGCTGAATTCAGTGTTTTATTCCCTGCCTCATGCAGTCCTCAGATTACATAGCAAAAACCTGCTGACTGACAGATTCTCTTTAATTTCACATATCTATATTTCACACAATTAATATAGGAACTGGAAATGAGGAGGCAGGTGACCGGGATGGTCTGAATATTGGGAGATCCGTCGGCCAAACAGAGCTCGATGAAGAGAAACCGTCAGATGCCCACCCTGGTGACTTGTCTCCTTGTCGCAGACTCCAGTTTAAACTATGTTTACCTTTTTTCTTTAAAGGAAACCAATCGGCACATTTTTATATATAGAAGTAGTGATATGGCTGTATAAGCTCTTGTCAAAAAATAAAAATTACACCTTTCTTGTAGAGATCTGATGTGTCGGCCATTACATATTTAGTGTAGAAACAATATGCAAATCAGACTGGAAGGTGTGCTGGGGGCGTGTCAATACCAAAGTACACTGACAAACCCTAAATGCTCTTCAGTCTGATTTGCATATGGCTTCTACCTTAGGGGTACTTTGCACACTGCGACATTGCTAGCATCGCCCCCGTCGCACATGCGATATCTTGTGATAGCTGCCGTAGCGAACATTATCGCTACGGCAGCTTCACACGCACTTACCTGCCCTGCGACGTCGCTCTGGCCGGCGACCCGCCTCCTTCCTAAGGGGGCGGGTCGTGCGGCGTCATAGCGACGTCACACGGCAGGCGGCCAATAGAAACGGAGGGGCAGAGATGAGCGGGATGTAAACATCCCGTCCACCTCCTTCCTTCTGCATAGCCAGAGGGACGCAGGTAAGGAGATGTTCCTCGCCCCTGCGGCTTCACACACAGCGATGTGTGCTGTCGCAGGAACGAGGAACAACATCGTAACAGCGGTCATCCCGAAATTATGGAAATGACCGACGCTACACAGATCGCCGATTTAGGACGCTTTTGCGATCGTAAATCGGCGCATCTAGGCTTTACACGTTGCGACATCGTTACTGGCGCCGGATGTGCGTCACTTTAGATTTGACCCCGACGATATCACAGTAGCGATGTCGTAACGTGCAAAGTACCCCTTAGATTTCTCATGACTGGCACATCCGATAGCTACAAAAATTTGTACATATGTATATTACTTTTATTGGAGGACAAGATCCTATAACAGCCATAATACTACTTCTATAAGTAAAAACATGCTGAGAGGTTCCCTTTAAATAACAATCACAGTTGTACTTTAAGGTCTATAGCAAATATTCTAAGGATACTGCTAATTTAAGACAAAGGCTTTCCACAAGTTCTGCATGAGAGGCATGTGGGGAGTAAGAGCAGAAAGTAGACAGATGCCTTTGAAGAACCTACATCTATCGGGCAATCATGTTGTTGTATATTACATGCCTATAATTTATTCATAGATTTAGATTAAATCAGAGAGGTGAACAATATCGTATTTTTTGGATTACAAGACGCACTTTTCCGCCCAAAAATTTGGGAGAAAAATAACGGGTGCATTTTATAATCCGTATGTAGCTTACCGGGGGTGGTGGAGAGACGTCACAGGAGGCAGGGGAAATGCTGCGGGCAGCGGGTACTGTGCTGCGGGCGGAGCTCTGTGCTGCTGTGAGCTGTGCTGCTGCGGGCTGTGAGGCAGGGGCTGCCATTCTGAAAATGTCGGCAGTGAGGGCTTCAAATAATGGCACCTGAAGTTTGAGCATGCGCAGATGGAGCTCCGGCTCAAGATCTCATCTGCGCACGCGCCGCTTCCGGCGCATTGATCTCCCTGCAGTGGATGTAAGGAATATGGCGCCCGGAGGTGGTGCGAGCGCAGATGAGACCTTGTCTTGTTATTGAACCGAGAGCTCCATATGCACACATGCTGACTCCGGGTGCCAATTCTTTGAAGCCCGCATCCCCGACAGTTTCTGGATGCTCCTCCTGCCTCACAGTGCCCGCAGTGAGCATCTGGGACACCCTCTACACCGCCCGCAGCATCACCCTACTCCATCACCGCCCCTGCCTCCTGTGACCCCACCCTGCTCCGCCACTGTTGCCGCCCTCCTCCGGTAAGAAACCACCAGATGTTAAGACGGACCCCATATTTTTTTTTCTAGAAATTTGGGGTGCGTCTTATAATCCGGTGAGTCTTATAAAACGAAAACCAAGGTACATCATTTTTATTTCAATCATTTCCGCAAAATTCTAACGAAAAACCATTTGTATAAAAAGTTGGTAGTACCTACCTATAGGAATTAGGAAGTGTCTGTAAAGTCCAAGGCAAAGAGCATCTCCTGTAGGATGAGAACCCGGATGGAGAACTACTACTCCTTTGCAGCGATGTAGTCTCTTGTACCTTTGGAACATGAGGAAGAGTTGGTTTTACCAGGTCATCACTGAGCCAACAAGCTGCCTGCAGCTGCTGGAGAGTTTTCTTGGCCTCTAAAAGTTTTTGTTTTTTGATTATTCTCTCTAGCTGGAGCTTAACTCTTTTCCTCCGGACGTTTCGCTCCGCCTTACGTAAGGAGCATTTTTGAAGGAGCTCCAGCTGCACCAATTTCTTCCCTTCTTGTTCTTCCAGTGACGGCTGGATGTCAGTCTGTGCACAGTTCTGAACCTCAGCCTCCGCATAAGTCTTTGGTTCAGTTTGAGATGATGATTCTCGCTTCTGTTGACTCCAAGCGCTTAGACGCTCCTTCTCTTTGATGAGCCACCGCTGATCTAAGAAAACAGACACAAATACAAGAACTATTTGCAGATGTATAACAAAACCTGATGCACTTATCAAACTTTCAAAATTTCCTTTCTTCCAAATGATGGTCTCTAGTCTAGAACGGTCAGTCAATTTACACCACTTACTGACTCAGTGACCACAGCCAAGCCTGGTCTGATATACCTTCTCATCATAATGGTCGCTGAAAAGTGTCCAAAGGAAAACAGGGGAAGTACCAAGGAAACGGAGAAAGTGAAGAGAAACCCTGTGTCTAGGGAAAGGGAAGATGGTGACCCCTGACCAAACCTACTACTGGTCCCTGGGGTCCCTTACCACCCTAGATAGGTTCCGCACCGATGCGCAGAGCCGGATATCTGACCCTAGGTATCCCTAGTGCTGGACCCTAAATGGTGAACGGATGGGATGAGTGATTCGTTAACCCCATTAAACACTAGAGAAGACAACAAGGAGGACACACCGGGGGAAAATGCATGAACTACTTATCTACAGATGATTCAGGTAGAAGTTCAGCAAAGTTTCAGCAATGATACCACAGAGGAGTACAAGCCACCTGTTTGCAACCAAGGCTTGAATAAACTGAATAATATCACTAGCACCAGTCCAAGTAAGTTAGGGTATTTAAGCACCAAGATAATGTGATGAACAGCAGCTGGGTAAAAGGCGAGCTCCTACTGGGTCCAAAAGGGGGAGAGATGAATACAGCAGGAAAGCTACCTATACCAAAGAATACTGACAGCAGGAACAATAGATAGTCAGGGAGCATTCTCCGCAGCCAGACGCTCTGACTTTTTATGGCCACAAAACACAATTGTCTGTCACCAGTGACACACCCATGACAACAGGGATGAGAGGCTTCATTTTTTTGCCTCCTAAAATAAAATCCTAAAAACCTCCACGGCGCAGTATATCCAACATATACAACTTGTTTCGGCTGCACAAGTCTTCGTCAACACATAAGAAGGCTTGTGTAGCTGAAATGCGTCGGGTATTTTAACTGAAAATAAAATATAGTGGATCTGTTGCCCTGTAGACGTTTCTTATATCAGTTCCATATGCTTCCCCCATTATTATATCGGAGGAGTACTGGGATTGCTTCACTGGCACACTCCTTTTTGTCAAGCGGTAAATGGAACATTGCACAACATTAAAAGGTGAGAGCATTATCGTACACTTCATTTCAGTGAACAGGAGATGTGCTGCAAATAACATAATACTGTATTGGGATAAAATGATTGTATTAGCGATTCTCTATACCCATCACTGCTCATCGGTCAGAAAACAAGATCCAAATAACTTGTTATATAGTCGAGAGCCCCTCATTAAGTTGCTATAATGGGCCAAAATTGATATAACTAAATGCACCATTAATGCCAAACTCCATCACGGATTGCAGCTCACCAATGAGGCTCATAACAGTGATCCAGAAATTGTCTATAAGCAGAAAAGACCCTCTCAAAAAACATTTTTTTTTTTTTTATCGTGGCTAAGTAAAACTTTAGAAGATCAATAAAAAGAAGAGGTGGAAGAGATACCTAAATCAAGAAAACAGATAGCGTACTCATATCCAGTACAAACCAAAAGTTTGGACACACCTTCTTATCTCTAGAACAACTGTTAAGAGGAGACTTTGTGCAGCAGGCCTTCATGGTAAAATAGCTGCTAGGAAACCACTGCTAAGGACAGGCAACAAGCAGAAGAGACTTGTTTGGGCTAAAGAACACAAGGAATGGACATTAGACCAGTGGAAATCTGTGCTTTGGTCTGATGAGTCCAAATTTGAGATCTTTGGATCCAACCACCGCGTCTTTGTAGAAAAGGTGAACGGATGGACTCTACATGGCTGGTTCCCACCGTGAAGCATGGAGGAGGAGGTGTGATGGTGTGGGGGTGCTTTGCTGGTTACACTGTTGGGGATTTATTCAAAATTGAAGGCATACAGAACCAGCATGGCTACCACAGCATCTTGCAGCGGCATGCTATTCCATCCGGTTTGCGTTTAGTTGGACCATAATTAATTTTTCAACAGGACATTGACCCCAAACACACCTCCAGGCTGTGTAAGGGCTATTTGACTAAGAAGGAGAGTGATGGGGTGCTACGCCAGATGACCTGGTCTCCACAGTCACCAGACCTGAACCCAATCGAGATAGTTTGGGGTGAGCTGGACCGCAGAGTGAAGGCAAAAGGGCCAACAAGTGCTAAGCATCTCTGGGAACTCTTTCAAGACTGTTGTAAAACCATTTCCGGTGACTACCTCTTGAAGCTCATCAAGAGAATGCCAAGAATGTGCAAAGCAGTAATCAAAGCAAAAGGTGGCTACTTTGAAGAACCTAGAATATAAGACATATTTTCAGTTGTTTCACACTTTTTTGTTAAATATTTCATTCCACATGTTTTAATTCATAGTTTTGATGCCTTCAATGTGAATCTACAATTTTTAGAGTCATGAAAATAAAGAAAACTCTTTGAATGAGGAGGTGTGTCCAAACTTTTGGTCTGTACTGTATGAAAGACCGATATTGCGTCTATTTTAAGTTCAGGCATGGTTTTGGCTTAAAAAGGTTAAATACCAAAATAAGTAACCTACAGTATATGAGCAAGGTAAATAAGAAATAATGTAGAATAACGTCTTACTCTCTTGGATCTGCTGATTGATTAGCGACTGCTCGTGCTCCAGCTCCTTCTCTCCCTTCACCTGTGCTGTCTGGATCTGACTTTTCAGCTCCTCCACGTATTTCTGCTGCTCTTCTATCTGTTTCCTATATGTGGACTCTAATTCTCTCAACTCTTGCTGGTACTCCTCGGATGGAGGCTCTGAATTACTATTACTGAAGAAAAAATACATTAGGAGTTACAATGCTACATAATAAAAACTCACAGTATACATGTCAATAGTATCTACAAACCTTACATTCAATCTTATATAGTAGGTTAAGATTTCACTTAAAGGGTATCTGTCAGCAGGTTTTTGCTATCTTATCTGAGAGCAACATAATGTAGGTAAAGAGATACTGAATCCAACGATGTATCACTTAGATTACTGGGTGCAGCCGTTCTGAGACACTCAGAATGTTTAGCTTTAGCAATGCAGCAGAGCTGAGAGAGCTGCCCCCGCCCACACCAGGCTCATTGATAGTGAGGTGTCAATCACTGGAAGGGGTATGTCAGACTGCCATGAACATCTTAGCAATGCTAAGAGTCCTGTTTTTTTAAAAAACAAAACAAAAAAAAAAAAACAGCAAATAAACAACAGATTGGACATTGGCAAGACAGGCAGACCTGAATTTTCTGTGTTAACCCTTGCAGCATGCTGGCTTCAGCTTACATAGCAAGAACCTGCTGACAGATTCCTTTTACATTTAAAGTTAATACATTAAACAAAAAAAAAACCAAAACTCTCCCAAATGACCATCACATAATTATTTCATACACAATACAGTGCCTAAATAATATCACAACACAATGCCTAAATAATACCAACAAGGTTGCCTTTTGCAGAACAAGTACATTTGATGGTGGTCTTGAGAAATGAAAGGGTCAATGGAAAATATCCTTTTATCGTAGGACAGAAAAAAGATTTCTAGCCCATTTATACAAGCCAATGATCAGCAACCGAGCATTCATAGGTCTGCAGGAATCGTTCCTAATTATCTGCCAGTATAAACACGGTCAACGGTAAAGGTCCTGGTGGTCTAGGACATTACAGAATTAAATAAGGGCCGTGGTGCTCTAAAGAACTGTGCACAATGCTGAATGAGGCCATCTAGCACTTGAACATTCCCTCCTAAACCCATATTTCAGCCACATTGTTTTCTCTACACTCCGCCTGACTACTAGAAATGACAGTATATCAGAATTTTTGTTACCCCTTCAATCTCAACATGGTGGAGGCCTATCCTTGGGAGAGAGTCCTAGAAAACTGTATGTCAATCTTGACAGTCTTGTTAGGAAGAATCTGGATACTGAAGGAGCCAGGGAAGATGATCGTGCGTAAAATTAATCAAAAAATACCTGGAAAAAGTAATAAGGTTACAGTAAAAACTCGACCTGTCAGAAGGATTTATGGCCCATTACAAAATCTAAGGAGTCTATTCCAGAGATTCACCAGACCTCTGATCCTACATGGATATTGGGACAATAAAACTCTCACACCACTAATCAAAGCTAATTAAGGATTCACTTTCTAAAGGCCCAGTCACACTAAACTTACCAGCGATCCCAACAACGATACAACCTGATAGGGATTGCTGGTAAGTTGCTAGGAGGTCGCTGGTGAGATGTCACACTAAGCGACGCTCCAGCGATCCCCCCAGCAACCTGACCTGGCAGGGATCGCTGGAGCGTCGCTACACGTGGAAGCATGCTGCGCTTGGTAACTAAGGTAAATATTGGGTAACCAACCTGATATTTACCTTGGTTACCAGCGCACACCTGCACACCTAGCCACAGTACACATCGGGTTACTTACCCGATGTGTACTCTGCTATGTGTGCAGGCAGCAGGGAGCCGGCTTCTGCGGACGCTGGTAACCACGGTAAACATCGAGTAACCAAGAAGCCCTTCCCTTGGTTACCCGATATTTACCTTCGTTACCAGCGTCCGCCGCTCTCACACTGCCAGTGCCGGCTCCCTGTTCCCTGCACTCCTAGCCACAGTACACATCGTGTTAATTACCCGATGTGTACTCCAGCTACATGTGCACAGAGCAGGGAGCCGGCACTGGCAGCTGAGAGCGGCGGACGCTGGTGACGAAGGTAAATATCGGGTAACCAAGGGAAGGGCTTCTTGGTTACCCGATATTTACATTGGTTACCAGCGTCCGCAGAAGCCGGCTCCTGCTGCCTGCACATTTAGTTGTTGCTCTGTCGCTGTCACACACAGCGATCTGTGCTTCACAGCAGGAGAGCAACAACTAAAAAATGGCCCAGGACATTCAGCAACAACCAACGACCTCACAGCAGGGGCCAGGTTGTTGCTGGATGTCACACACAGCCACATCGCTAGCAAGTTGTACCTCAGCAGCGATGTTGTTTAGTGTGACGGTACCTTAAGCTCAGTGTTTATTTAAATGTCTTTTATTATGCCATCCCTCTGCTCTGTTTGTGCATATATTTGTGTTTCTTCAGATATTTTGTCATACCATGCCTGATGAAGGGACCTGAGTTGTCTCGAAAGCTTGCTTTGTAACATCACTTTATTTTATTTTAGTTAGCCATTAAAAGATATCACAAGATTATAATTTTGTTCCTCTCACTGAGAACTTTCAATAATTTTTCAACTGGCTAACACGGTACCAAAACCTTTTCACTTCTAAGTAAAAACTCTGACACAACTATCAAAAAGCGCAATAAAAAGTAGTCTTCCTGGACGATGTAACAGTGAAATCAGTCCCAGTCTGTTTAACGGGGCGATCTTCTGGCCAGGATTCACTTATCCAAATGTACTCTCTTATTTTAGGCTCAGTCCGTAGAGCATGAAGGTCCACCTAGGATAGCAGAATTGCATTGTTTGCAACATTAATCATTGCAGCAATTTGTGCAAACAATATGTGGATCAGAAACCTCAGCACATCCGGCAGTCTGCAGACGGGAGCACACGACTGAGCGATACCAGGCGGTACTGACCGCACTGCAGCTAGGAGCTATTTTCCCTGCATTAACACTACTACATCGGTTACTGCACTTTACATCATACAAGCAGAAGTGAATGTGGCTTTTCTGCAGCAGTTTTAGGAACAAAGCACAGAGAAAAGCCCCAACTCCATTTTGTTGTGCTTTTTTTAACTTTTACTATTTTTTTCTTTCATACAGTATCAACATTTTACGTAGAATTGTACATTACATAGTGGCAAAGGGTGCAAATACAGACCCCAATTCATGGACCCTACGCCCAGTTCACATTTCTACGACTCCCCCTGCATACAACTCCATGCAAAAGGTGACATATTTCTTGTATGCATATAGGTAAGAATAGTCACAAATTTTAAGAGTTGAGATTACTTGGTAAAACTAAGACTGAATCTTCACATCTATGTGACAAGGATTATGATATGATCCCAAAACCTAGAACGACCAACGGGCCTCCTGCCAAATATTGCAACCTGAGGAGAGGCCATGTTTCAGAAATACGTCAATTCGTCCTATCAATAATCCACTAGTTATTGTCTGCAGTGCTTACAGTAAAGGGCAAAGAACTGGCAAATGTCAAGTACAAAAAAAATAAAAGGATTCAAATTGTAATATACACTAAAATAAAGCAGATCGCTTTGGGGAAATTATTATTTTATTTTATTTAAATGCAATTTAGGGCTAAAAGAGGATTTTGGGTACTCACCGTAAAATCCCTTTATCTGAGCCTTCATTGGGGGACACAGGAAAACATAGGTGTATGCTGCTGCCACTAGGCAAAAAAGTTAGCTCCTCCTCAGCAGGGTACACCAACTGACTGACACAAAGCTAATCAGTTAGTGAGAAAAAGCAGTAGGAGGAGCAATAGTAAAACAAAAACAAAGCTGCGAACAACATAATTGAAAACAACTCAATCTTTATACAAGGGTGCGAGCTGTGTCCCAATGAAGGCTCCAAGAAAGAGATTTTACAGCGAGTACCCAAAATCCTTTTTTCTCATTCACTTCATTAGGAGACACAGGAAACCATGGGAAGTCCAAATGGACTCCCAAAAGCGGGATATGGAACAAGAAAGAAATAAAGCCAGATCAGAACTAGACCTGAGCTACTGCCACCTGCAGAACCTTCCTTCCAAAGCTCAGATCAGCCAAGGCATAGGTGTGTACACGGTAGAATTTTGAGAAGGTATCAACAAACAACAAAGATAGCAGCTTCACAAAGCTGCAACATGGATGCTTGATGCTGAACAGCACAGGAAGCCTCCACTGCACAGGTGAAGTGAGCCTTAACTCCCGATGAGGGCTGCATGTTCTATTTCCAATAAGCTTCTAAAACAGGCAGAACGGATCCAGTGGGCGATAGTGGCTTTGGAAGCTGGAAGACCTGTACGATGACCTTCCAGAATCACAAGCAATGAGTCGAAATTCTGAAGGGTGTTGTTCTGGAAAGATACAGACGTAATGCTCAGACTAAATCTAAGTTGTGAAGAGACTGTTTCCGAGGTGAGTCGGGGATGGACAAAATTATGTCCTCATTGAGGTAAAAGGAATAGACTACCTTGGGAAGAAATGAAGTAACCTGTTGGAAGAATCATCTTGACCTGATGAAACATCAAAAAGGGAGATCAACAGGAGAGAGCCACTAGCTCTGAAAGACACCTGATAGAGAGAATAGCCACCTGAAAGGCAACTTTCTAGGAGAGGAGAGAAAAAGTGGAGTCTCGAATGGGCTCAAAGGGGGAACCCTGATGAAGGTCCAAAACTACATTGAGATCCCAAGGGTCGATGGGAGGTCGATATGGCAGGACAAAATGAATGAACATCTGGACCCAAGAGCGTGAGGCTAGGTTCCTCTGGAACAGGATAGATAGAACCAAAACCTCTCCCTTGAGGGAGCTAAGGGACAAGCCGGCATTTATACCCGACTGCAAAATGGATAGGATGGAAGGGAGAGAAGGATTTGGGAGATACCTTTCTGGCCTTCCATATCCAGGGGTAGACATGGGAAGAGGAGGGTTTCCTTGTCTTGTTCAATGTCTGTATGATCTCTTATGAGAAACCTGCCTCTCTTAGGAACGCAGCTTCAACAGCTATGCCGTTAAATTGAGAGAATGTGAATTCTGAGGGCAAAAGGGGGCCCTGCGACAAGAGGTCTGGGTGGTCTGGGAGCTTCTATAGGATGTCAGAAAGAATATTGACTACAACTGCGTACCACGCTCTCCTAGGCCAGTCTGGCACCACGATGCTTACTGGCACTCCCTCCATTTTCTTGATGAGATGAGGAATCAGGGGTAAATGAGGGAAAAGGTATGTCAGATTGAATGGGGACCGCGCTATAACATGGGCATCGGCGCCGATTGCTAAGGGATCGTGGGACCTGGAGACGAACTAAGGAACCTTCCTGTTCATCCTGGGTGCCATCAGGTCGACATTGGGAATGCCCCACCTTTGGCAGACTTGACTGAAGATCTCCGGATTCAGAAACCATTTGAACTCATGTATTCAATGGTTACCCATTAATATGAATGTCAGACGAATATTGACGAACGTAATCTCCACAATATTGCACAAACTATCTCTGTGGGCTCTACCGAGATAGTGGAGGGTCAGCGTAGAATTTAGTTGACGAGGAACAGGGGCGTCATGACCAATTAGGACGCCGACCCCCGTATGATAGTAAGGGAGAGAGTAAGGTGCATACAATTCCCACCTTTTCTTCTCATCACAAAAATAAATGTATGTACTTTGTTTGTGGCATATGTGTTTATTAAAAATAAATTATTTTAAGGTAATGAGAGTTACGGTATTTGATGATTAGATTCTACCTTAATATTTAAAATCGGTGTATGGTTAATAATGTAACAGAAAAGAGGAAAGACAAGTGCCTCTGTTACCCGTATTTCTGCTATGCAGATTACAAGGCTGGCTAACAAAATATATCCCATTAAACAAAATATTAAGTGCAAAGAATAAAATACAAGAAAAGTTAGAAAGAAAGCCGAAAATCACCATGAACCCTAGAAAGATGATGTTCTTAGACTAAAGGGTAAATGCCATTAACAGTTACATCATTTTGCACAAAAAGAATTAAAGGAATATTCCCATCTTGCTAAGTGATGGTATATACGGAAACAATAATCTGCAAAGAGTAACCACTGGTTTAATTTTTTTTTTTTATTTCATAAATCAATAGTGCACACATGAAAATAAGCAGCTCTGTGATATAGCTTATCAGAGAAATCTGCTTATTTCACCTCCTAGACTGATCTTTCACTCTACGTTTATGGGTAAAAATCTGTATTAGTGAAGACAAACTATCCCATTATTGAGATATGAGCTGACAGTTGGTGCTCAAAGTTCTATGGAGAGAGCAGAGATTTGCATGCAAGTTCTCCTGAAACAACAGTTACATTTCTCCATAGAACTTTACGAGCACCAACTGTCGTCTCCAATCTGAGAAACAGGAAAGCTTGTAGTCATAAAATCATAAAGTGGTAGAGTTGGAAGGAACCTCAAGGGCCATCGGGTCCAATCCGCTGCAAGTGCAATCATCCCAGTTATATGTTTTATAGAATAATAGAATAAATAAATCATAGAATAGTCACTGAATACAGATTTCACCCATGGTTTGAGAATTTTGAGAATGAGAGATCAGTCCTGGAAGAGAAAGAAGCCGATTTCTCTCTTATTTTCATGTGTACAATAAATCAGAAGTCACGTGTGACATCCATGATAGCTCGCAGGCTCATGACGGAGCGGTTGCAAAATATATTGATCCATATGTCCTGTAGGCCTACAGACCAGCATCCAGTTTTGCGTATAGTGCTGTGATATAGGAGGTGGCATATGACAATTAAATAATGCAATCACTATAAATGTAACTGTCCCACTACATGCACCAATCATTTTAGCATGCATGGCATAATAAAGAAAGTTACAGTGACAGTGTCGTCCAGCTGCACTAATATTACTTGTGAATCCAAATTATTGGCACCTAATGACTTCCATCCAAACACCACTTCATAGACAGTAATAAGGCAGCATTTGTGCACCTGAAATTGATGCATTTTTCCATTTATTTTAGATGACTAATAGCAGATAGTCTTATTATGTTATATAGATTTGTGCTCCTCGGGGCTGATTGCAGGGCGGCCACACAATTAGTGATGCTTTGCTGCCGCGCTTCACTAATAACATGTACTAAGCAGAACAGAAGAGCAAAGCACTTCAGGCAATGATTCTGCATTTTAGTGGAAGATGCAGGAATGAATATCTCTTACCTTACGCTGCGTTATGTCTCCTTCGTGTCATGATTGCAGAAAGAAAGATACGAGAAGGTAACATATTTGCTTTATAACCTTGTAGGAAGTAATATCCTAGGGAGGCTTGGGTAGAGGAAACCTCTGTATACACACATTTGTAGCAAAGAGGCTACACAGCACAGTCAGCCTGTACGCTCCACCTCTCCTGCTGGAGACCGCCCAGGCTAGTGCAGGGGTCTGGATGGCTATAGTCTGCCATAGCATAATGCAGCTTAGTCAGATGACTCCATCCTGAAGGACCAGGAGAAGGCATTACCTTCCGCTGTGTAACCCAAAAATCAAAAGCTGCAGAAAATGCAATATGTCCTTCACTATAGTAAGAGAATATACAAATCTGTAAGATAATGCAAACACCAGAATAGCATGGCAAGGTCGGGATCATTTACTTACTGGGGACACTATTTTTGGGAGTCACAAACTTTCAAATGACTTTTAAATAATGTAAAATGGTAATAAAAAAATATTTTAAATTTTTATTAATTAATAATATTCTTAATACATTATACGAGCCTTTTTCCTTGGCCTTTGTGGGTGTTTAAGTTTCTTTTGAAAAGACAAGTGAATGTTAGGCTCAGTTCACATTTATACAGTGCGTTTTGCTGGATGTATACTTCTGCATTGCAAAACAGCTGTATTCAGACGTATATTGCTAAATGGGAATCAATGTGATTCCTCTGCGTTGTCGTAAATGACCAGATGAGTACAGGATCATAAAATATTCTGTACGATTTATTAATGCGTTTTAAGGCACACACACCTCAATAAAAAAAGAGTCCAGGATCATAAGGACAATTATTTATGGTTTATCAACGCATTTCAAGGCACATCATCAGGAAAAAAAAAAAAGTCCAATATCAAAATATTCTACATAGGATTTTTTAGCAATGCATTTCAAGGCACACACATCTCTTCATCAGGGAAAGAAGAGTCTGGGATCTTAAAAAATTATGTATGATTTATCAATGCGTTTCAAGGCACACATGCCTCATCAGGAAAAAGCGTACAAGATCATAAAGTATTCTGTATGGGTTTTTTTATCAACGTGTTTCAAGGCACACATGCCTCATCATCAGGGAAAAAAAAAAAAAAAAAAAGAGTCCAGTATCAAAATATTCTACACGGGGTTTTTTTAGCAATGCGTTTTTAGCAATGTGTTTTTAGCAATGCGCTCCTTAGGGGAAAAAAATGCCTCATCTTCAGGAAAAGAAGAGTCCGGGATCTTAAAAAAAATTATGTATGGTTTATCAATGCGTTTCAAGGCACACATGCCTCATCAGGAAAAAGCGTACAAGATCATAAAGTATTGTGTATGGTTTTTTTTATCAACGCGTTTCAAGGCACACATGCCTCATCATCAGGGAAAAAAAAAAAAAAAAAAAGAGTCCAGTATCAAAATATTCTACATGTTTTTTGTTTTTTTTAGCAATGCATTTCAAGGCACACACATCTCTTCCTCAGGGAAAAAAAAGAACTCATCTTCAGGAAAAGAAGAGTCAGGGATCTTAAAAAATTTTTTATATGGTTTATCAATGCGTTTCAAGGCACACATGCCTCATCAGGAAAAAGCGTACAAGATCATTAAATATTCTGGATGGGTTTTTATCAATGCGTTTCAAGGCACACGTGCCTCATCATCAGGAAAAAGAGCCCAAGATCATAAAATATTCTGTATTTATCAATGCGCTTCAAGGCATACATGTCTCTTCATCAGGAAAAAAGATAGAATTATGTTTTTTTCCTGATGAGGCATGTGTACCTTGAATCACATTGATAAATAAACTATACAGAATATTTTATGATCTTGGACTCTCTTTCCTGATGAGGAGGCATGTGTGCCTTGAAACGCGTTGATAAACTATACAGAATATTTTATCTTGTACACTTTTTCCTGATGAGGCATATGTGCCTTGAAACGCATTGATAAACCATACATCATTTTTTAAGATCCCTGACTCTTCTCCTCCTAAAGATGAGGCTTGTGTGACTTGAAAGGTGTTGATATAAAAACCATACAAAATATTTTATGATCTTGTACTCTTTCCTGATGATGAGGCAGGTGTACCATACAGAATTTTTTATGATTTTGGACTCTTTCCTGGTGAAGAGGTGTGTGCGCCCTGAAACGCGTTGATAAATAAACCACAACATATTTTATTATCCTGGACTCATCTCATCTGTTCATTTATGGCAGTGCAGAGGAACCACATTTATTCCCATTCCTCAGTCTCCGGTGTTTTCATTTGTGGATCTCCAGCAGCTGCTATATATCTAGGTACTAGTTGTGTCATACACAACCACATCAGGTGAGGAGATACCCTACCTTATCACCAATCTGTCACTGGATAAAACCCTATTGCACAGTTTCATCTACCTTAGATTTGTTCCACATGTATATTGCAGCATATCTATAGACTGAAATGGGCAAGCCATAGTAAAAAATAAATAAATAAAACATGCATTTAGTCCCTAAAAAACATATGATATGAAAGATTTATATCCTTAATCTTCCATTCATTCTTATGTGTAACATAAATATCTATTCTCCTGTCTGCACCATTTAAAGTTACTTGAGAAAAGAATACATAAAAAATATATTATTAATAAAAAAAGATATTTTTTTGTAGTCTGAATTTTGACACATGCTTAGCTATATTTGTAATGCATACGTCCAATGCATACATTAAATATCTGCAGACATACAAATATGAACGGAGCCCTAGACAACCTCAGACTTCTGGCCCAGCAGAACAAACCCGATTCTGTTTTTCCTCTGGCACTTAATATGGACAGGTTAGGCTGGTTTCACACATCTGTTTTTTGCCGTCTGACACAATCCGGTGTGGGCCTGATGCAACGGATCCGGCGCAGATTGTGTAAAACTGATGCGACGAATCCGGTAAAAAAACGGATCAGTTGTAGCAGTTTGTACCGAGAATCCAGCTGTGGCCGCAGGTAACCTGAGTGACGTAATCGTTGATAGCGCGACTCACTTCAGTTGCTCCGTGGAGATCACAGTGAGCGGCGGTGTTTTACAGCCACTCCTCTCAGCTTCCCGATGTAGCAGAGCTGAAAGCGTCGTGGGACCTCGTGTGGATTACGTCGAGCCTGGAGGGGTATTTGGGAATTTTAATAAAGTGGTGAAAGAGGGTGTTTTTTTGTCTTTTATTTTAAATAAAGGATTTTTTGGTGTTTGTTTATTTACTTTCACCACAGATTAATCATGGGAGGGTGTCTCAGACGCCTGGCTTGATTAACCTATTACTTAGTGGCAGCTATGGGCTGCCATTAACTCCTTATTACCCCGATTGCCACCGCACCAGGGCAATTTGGGATGAGCCGGGTAGAGTCCCGGGTCTGTCGCATCTAATGGATGTGGCAAATCCGGGCGGCTGCTGGCTGATATTTTTAGGATGGGGGGCTCCCCATAACGTGGGGCTCCCCATCCTGAGAATACCAGCCTTCAGCCATGTGGCTTTACTTTGGCTGGTATTAAAATTGGGGGGACCGCATGCCGTTTTTTTTTTAATTATTTATTTACTTATTTTACTGCAAAATTTAGACCCACCCACTGGCGGCTGTGATTGGTTGCAGTGAGACAGCTATCACTCAGCATGGGGGTTCGCCTGACTGCAACCAATCATAGGCGCCGGTGGGCGGGGGAAGCAGTGAATACGAGATGGAATAATGAGCGGCCGGCATTTTCAAAGCAGGAGAAGCCGCGGGAGCTTTGTGACAGCTGTGCAGCGCCACTTCGCGACGGTGATTGGTGTGTATGAGAGAGGGGGAGACAAACCGACGGACAGAAAGAGCGAGACCGACACTGACAGAGGGAGAGATTTTCTAACCAGAAAGGAATTTACACATCTGAGCATGCTCAGTTGAAAAAAACGGATCCGTCATTGGAATGCGTTTTTTGCCGCATTACGACGGATGCGGCGCCCATAGGCTTTCATTTTACAACATGCCGCACGGATCCAGTGCGGTGCATTTTTTTGCCGGTGACAAAAAACATTCCCTTGTGCGTCCTTTACGGCAGCCGGACCCGAAAATTTCTCCGTATGCGGCAAAGGAAACACAAGGGCATCAGGCACAATTAGGCGCTAATACAATTCAATGAGGATAAAAACGCATTTGGCGCCGGATCCGTTTTATCCGGTATTTGCCGGATTGTGCCCGACGACAAAAGCCTGATGTGTGAAAGTAGCCTTAGTGATGTTCTGCAGCAGCTGAGACAATTTGTGCCTGGACATTATACAATTATATTGGCATATGATACCTGCAAACAGTTGACAATGTACAGTAATGTGCACCTATGAATTCGCAAGCTTAGGTACAAGTCATACAATGGCTTGTGTCATGTGTACGGATGTGTTTTGCTTATTCATTGTTACATAACGATATCCAATTTAACATTACTTTTAACATAGATGATGATGATGATAGTACCTTGTGTTTAAGATGAGAGAGTTCCCTGGAGAAGATGAGCAGAAATCTCCAGACAGGTCCAGCCAGTCCAGAGAACAATCGCTGACAAAAGATGCCCGACTGTCCTGCAGAAATAACGACCAGCATAAGTTGTCAGCAATATGGGGCCATGTTATAGATGTCAATGGGCCCAAGCAAATGTGAAAGAAGCGGCTATATTAATTAACATAACAATGATGCAGTAACATCACAGGCAGGCAGGATCGGGCTGTTGGCTTTTAACATGCCCAATCCTTTTGTTCTCAAATGACATAAGCCGCTGTTAGGGGAGTATGTGAATGGCTTACTCCTAGTAAGGTCTAGTCTACAGTATATGAGTAAGAGGATTGGGAAAAAATAAAGTGCGACTGACCAATATAGTAGAACCCCTTGAGGAGAGGTGGAATTAAAACATCTTCCAGCCCTACAAGCACAAGAGTGCAGATAGACTTTTTTCATTTTAACTTTTTTTTTTTTACCTGAGGAAGGTTTCGTGTTAAGCCGAAACGCGTTGTGAATTACCCACATGTAAGTGGATTTCCACGCCATTAAGGTACATTTTTAGCAATAAATCTTTTTATGAATGTTTGCTGGATTCCTTGGGAGCACCAATCGGGGTCTCTAATCCTTTCAACTGACAGCAATATAAAGTCATCGTTACTCGACTCCGTGACTAAAATATATAACTATAAATGTAAGATAAGTCAATCAAATGACATTTAGGAAACCTTGTATTTTCATGGATTCATTGGTAGATTGAATTATCATAAATGTTATAGTCACAATCACATCACAGCAGGCGGACCCTGCTCCCCTGCCCTTCACAATGACCTGTGCACACGCTCATTAGATGCTCAGTAAGGGCCAAGTCGGTCTATTGCTACTAACAAAACGTCAGTCTAGATGAATCGGTGCCAGTGTGGCAGATTTGTTTCATAGATCTAATTGGCTATTTAAGACACTTAGTTTTTTTCATGGTTTTATTAACAATTAGCTCAATAAAACAAATATGATACATTGGCCCAGGGGTGGACATATCATTGTTGCAGCTGCACAGGGACCCAAGAGGTAGGGGGGCCACTACCACCTGCGAATCACTTGGAATATTTCATTATGAGGAGCTATTGGACTGCAGCTGTCACAAGTATGTCACGGCCTGATGTAATGTCGGAAAGATCTGGGATCAGAAGATCGCAGCATATAGTTGATCACAGATCCACTTTAGAGCCTGCTTCTTGTTTACCCTGAGTTGAAGCTTATTTAATTCCATCTGGTACTGAAGGGGTTAAGGTTCCTTTCTATCCTGCAGTGATCTAACAGGTAGTTGTAATCTCAGCTGCAGCCGCTCTCTTCTGCTATAAATATCCACACCTCCCTATGCCGGCTATAGCTCATTCTATATTGTCCACTTTGAAGGAGCCAGTCTCTGGAGAAGCTTAGATGTTTGCTTCTGTTGCAGCTGAGAGGTTTCCTGCTGGCGAAGCTGTGGAATGCTCTTTGCTGTGTCTTTCCCCACCTGTTTATCTTACCTTGTCTCTTTGTAGTGGTGAGATCAGTGTTTCGCTGGCCTTCACTAGTCAGGGTGAGTTCAGGGCCAGCGAAGGTCTAGGCACATGACAACGCACAAGGGGAAGGACCCGTCTAGGGAGTGCGGGGATCAGACTCAGGTGAGTGTTAGGAGGTGAACCTGCTCCACTCACCCTAGCACCAGGGCCTTCCCGTTGTATTCCTTCCCTGGTTTTCCCTTTTGTGCTGCGTCACTGGCTGGGAGTCCTCTCGGTGCTGGTGTGACAGCAGGGGCCCATATACTTTTCTTGCACAGGGGACTTTTTTGTCTTTGTCTGTCAGTGCACTGGCCCCAATTCATCAAGACTGGCATCTTATTCTTGTTAGCAACAACAAACTGGTCAATAGCCTATCTTTTGTATTGAAGCATCTAATGAGCATGTGCAAATGTCACTGTGAAGGGATCACGTTTGATATCTTATATTGTGATTGGTGGATCCGGTTTCATCAGCTGTGTATAGGCAGGTTATCGGTCATTGTAATCCTGATGACAATGAAAATGCATAAAACAATTTCTGAAAACTGAACTCTAAAGTTGTAAGTGGTTCCTGTCGGGGCTTCAATCCGAACCCCAAGCAAAATGGTTTTCAGACGCATGCGCCGACGGATCCATTGACTATAGTGGTGCAGACGGAGTCACCGTGTGCTGTGTCGTGCACCATTTTCGGAAATATACGCTTACTGGAGGTGGATACCCAGATGTAGTAGTCTGTGTCTGGGTGTCCGCCTTCTGAAAGCGTATACTCCCGAAAATAGTGCACTACACCGCACACGGTGACGCCATCTGCACCATTATAGTCAGTGGCCCCGTAAGCGCATACGTTCAAATTCCGTTTTGTGGGGGGGAAGGGGAGGTTGGATGGAAGCGCAGATGGGACCACTGAATGGAGATCGAAACCCAATGTGAAAAGTGGTCTTCAATTTCTGATAGCACATTCCATTTAAGAGAAAGTAAGGTCATGTCAGGTAATGGGATGTCACAAGTGACAACCTTACATGTTACCGATTTGCACAATTTCCAAATAGCCATCACACTAAAAATTGCAGCCTGGTGGCCATTTGGCTTAAAACAACCTCAACAGCAATTAAAGGGGTCATCTGCCACTTAGATGGCGATTGCGTATCCATGGGCTGGATATTCAATATCACACCATCAGGGGTTTGCAGCTCTGGAGGCAGCCAAATGTAAACAGTGCTCAGAGCCAGAACAGCACAGTCCGGTACAATGTGCAGTGTCCGCTCTCAGCTCCTATTGAAGTGAATAGGAGCAGATCCGCAGTTCCTTGGAATGGCAAGCACACAGTTTCCGAAGCGGTGTTGTTCGGGCTCTGTATATGGTCTATATGTCGTGGCTGCCTCAGCTGCAAACAGCTGGTCAATGGGGGTGCCGGTGTCCGACTAATCGGATATTGGTGATCAATCTTAAGGAAATGCCATCATGAAATTCAAGGGGTTTTCCAGTTTAAAAATAAACAAAAAAACAAAAAAAACAAAAAGCACACCGCTCTTTACTTACGCTCCTCGGGTCCAGTGCCGAGTCTCCACCGCTGTTCCCAGTGTCTATTATTGGTTTCAGCGCTGTCTACATGATGTCAGCAGACAATAACAAACACTGGGAGCAGCGGCGGAGACTCAGCACTGGACCCAGGGAGGGTGAGTAAAGCAGGTTTTGCTTTCTTCTTAAATTAACTGCAGCCGGAGGAAAAAGGTTTTCTAAAACGATGAAACTATCTTAAAGGGGTTGTACACTCCTTGGACAACCCCTTTTCATACCCTTCTCCGGAAAACTAAATATGACTATACTCACCTCCGCTGCAACCGCAGTTCCAGCGATGTCTGAAGCTGCTCTCCCAGGGCCAACATGACATTCTTATGACACGTGAGCCCCAGAACCAGTCAGTGCCGACTTCCTTCTCTCTGCCTTCAGACATTTGAGCAGGAAGTCAGTGCTGCACTCGCATCCTGCTCAAATGCCTAAAGGCGGAGAGAAGGAAGCTGATTGATAATGACACATGAGCCTCAGGACCAATCAGCTTCCTTCTCTCCGCCTTTAGGCATTTGAGCAGGATGCGAGTGCAGCACTGACTTCCTGCTCAAATGTCTGAAGGCAGGGAGAAGGAAGTCGGCACTGACTGGTCCTGGGGCTCACGTGTCATAACAATGTCATGTCGGCCCTGGGAGCGTAGCTTCAGACATCGCTGGAACTGCGGTCGCACCGGCCAAGAGTATAGGCTTAATTATTTTTACAGGGGTGAACATAAGGGAATGAGTAGAGGTTGACAAAGTAGTGGACATCCTCTCTAATGATTTTCTGCACCATTTTGATAGACTAATGTATGCAACAAAGAAGTGATATACAGAAGTAATAACTTACAGATCTCATCTGCCTCAGCACAGCCGCTTCTGCTGGGTGGTTGAATCGAAATCTATGAGATTTTCCTAAAACAATGATGGCTCCTACAAAAAAAAGTAATAATAATTTTGTTAGATTTACTATGAATTGCACAAATCTTGCTAATTGTACATTAGGAGAATCCTCATAGATGGAATGATATCACCCTATACGCACTTGGCAATTTCCAGGACGCCCATACATACGGATAGAGAGCGCGGTGCATGCGTCGTCACCTCTCCACCGACAGCGGCATACTACACAGATCTACATCTACCAGACATTTATGGCATTTGTGGATATGAAAAATCCTCTTTCATGCATTTTTTTTCTGCATATCAGATCAATGTACACACGCCGGTGTAAGGACAACATTCTCCTTTACAAAAATCACCAGTGCAAGCAAGAAACCACCACTGAATATAGAGGCTTAAATCAATCCCTTTTTCTAATCCAAAAATAAACTCATACGGTGAATGGTGTGAAGCAAAAAAAAAAAAAGAAAAAGTGAAATATACTAAAAAAAAATCTTTTGTCCCCCCCCAAACATGCAAAAAAAATAAAATAAAATAAGGAATCATGCTGTCATATGCACTGCAAAATGTTACTAATAAAAAAATGACATCTAGGCATGCATACAGCTGCATCACCGTAGAAAGAAAGAACACTTGGGTCTTAGAAATGGCGACAAACCACATTTTTCAGAATTTTTTTAAACCAGCAAGGTCAGGTGAAAAGCAGAAAAACTAATGGCGGAGTGGCGTTTTTTCACCATTTCGTTCCACTTGCCTATTTCCCCCCCACTCTTTTCAAGTACATTATATGGTAAAGTGAAAGGTGTCATCAAAATCTACAACTTGTCGACACGCAAAAACACAAGCCATTGTGCGGGTGTGTTGGTGGAACAATGAAAATAAAACAAAATGTTATGGTTCTTGGAAGAAGAGAAGGAAACATTTAAAGCACAGAAATGAAAAATGACTTGGTGGTAAAGGTGTTACATTAATTTTAGCAACAGTCAGACAATGTTTCTGGCAGTGCCCCTTTAAAGGCTGCATTATAATTAGTTTACTGTGTGACTATGTTGTTCCTACTACTTTGGCTAAAGCCGGTACACTTGTCAGCGCAGTCATTCCTGGAGTGCAAATTAAGCTCGGATTAATGAAGAAAGTCTGCACAAATTACTGCTGGGATTTCTATCCTCTGACAAATTGTAGGGGAGGCTGCAGAGTATTTTCTTTCCCAGTTTCATTTAATTCTCTTTCCTTTAGTTACGGACAATAGATAAAGTCATTTTTGGCACTGTTTTGTATCCAATTATAACCTATGGCTTTGCCACCAAGATCCTTTTTTCGAAAAACGAGGAAAAAAAAAAAAAAAGGGAATTCCAGCGGACAAAAAGTGATTCTCTGCTCCCAAAATTCCTGCTAAAATAGTCAAGTTTATTTTATCTTCATTAAAACACTACACAAGATATTCGGCTCAGAAAGGGAACTAATGGAAAATAACCGGACTACGCGTTTCGGCGTACTAAGACGCCTTCATCATGGTCTGATAGTGGGGTCTTAGTACGCCGAAACGCGTAGTCCGGTTATTTTTCCATTAGTTCCCTTTCTGTGCCGAATATTTTGTGTAGTGTTTTAATGAAGATAAAAAGAGAATTTTGTTTACTTACCGTAAATTCTTTTTCTTATAGTTCCGACATGGGAGACCCAGACCATGGGTGTATAGCTTCTGCCTCCGGAGGACACACAAAGTACTACACTCAAACATGTAGCTCCTCCCTCCGGGCTATATACACCCCCTGGATGACAATCTAACCAGTTCAGTGCAAAAGCTGAAGGAGGACATCCACCCATAAGTAGAGATAGAGTAAAACTCGGAAAAACCGGAACCTCTGTCTACAACAACAGCCGGTGAAACACACGGAACAAGAACTGCCAACAGGCAACAGGGAGGGTGCTGGGTCTCCCATGTCGGAACTATAAGAAAAAGAATTTACGGTAAGTAAACAAAATTCTCTTTTTCTTCATCGTTCCTTATGGGAGACCCAGACCATGGGACGTCTCAAAGCAGTCCATGGGTGGGAAATAACCAAAACTGAGAAGTAGGCAAAACCTATCTTCACAAGTGGGCGACAGCTGCCTGAAGGATGCGTCTGCCCAAGCTCGCATCTGCCGAAGCATGAGCATGCACTTGGTAGTGCTTCGAAAAGGTGTGCAGACTAGACCAAGTGGCAGCCTGACAAACCTGCTGAGCCGTAGCCTGGTGCCTGAAAGCCCAGGAGGCACCGACAGCTCTGGTCGAGTGCGCCTTAATCCCTGGCGGTGGGGGCACCTGAGAATGCTGGTAGGCATCGGAGATGGCCGACCTAATCCAACGAGCTAGGGTCGGCTTAGAAGCCGAGAGACCCTTGCGCTGACCCGTGGTTAGCACAAAAAGTGAGGTGCACCGCCTAAAAGCGGCGGTGCGTGACACATAGATTCGGAGCGCCCGCACCAAATCCAAGGTATGCAACGCCTTCTCAAAGCGATGCACAGGGGCCGGACAAAGGGAAGGCAATGAAATGTCCTGGTTAAGGTGGAAAGGAGATACCACCTTAGGGAGAAAGTCCGGAGTCGGACGGAGAACCACCTTGTCTTGGTGAAAAACCAAAAAAGGTGACTCCGAAGAGAGCGCAGCCAAATCAGAGACTCTCCTGAGAGAAGTTATGGCCACCAGAAAGACCACTTTCTGTGAAAGTCTAAACAAGGGAACCTCCCTAAGAGGCTCAAAGGGGGGTTTCTGTAAGGCCGTGAGGACCAGATTAAGATCCCAAGGATCCAAAGGCCGCCGGTAGGGAGGAATGATGTGAGATGCGCCCTGCATGAAGGTGCGCACCTGAGCCAGTCGGGCGATACGCCGCTGGAATAATACCGACAGAGCCGACACCTGTCCCTTGAGGGAATTGAGGGACAGTCCTAGCTGCAGACCGGACTGTAGAAAGGACAGGATGGTCGGCAAGGAGAACGGCCAAGGAGCATGGCCGGAAGAGCGACACCAGGACAGGAAAATCTTCCAAGTCCTGTGGTAAATCTTGGCCGAGGAAGACTTCCGAGCCTGAGTCATAGTGGAGATGACCTCAGAAGGAATGCCTGAAGCCGTCAGGATCCAGGACTCAAGAGCCACGCTGTCAATCTGAGAGCCGCAGAATTCTGGCGGAAGAACGGACCTTGAGAGAGAAGGTCTGGGCGGTCCGGGAGATGCCACGGCATTTCTACGGACAGACGGAGCAGATCTGGGTACCAAGCTCGCCTGGGCCAGTCCGGAGCAATGATTATGACCCGACGGCCCTCCATTCTGATCTTGCGCAGAACCCTGGGCAAGAGAGCTAGAGGGGGAAACACATAGGCCAGACGGAACTGGGACCAATCTTGAACCAGCGCGTCCGCTGCGAAGGCCTGAGGATCGTGGGAGCGAGCCACCTAAACCGGAACCTTGTTGTTGTGCCGGGATGCCATTAGATCCACTTCCGGAGTGCCCCACTTGCGGCAGATTGACCTGAACACTGCCGGATGAAGGGCCCACTCGCCGCTGTCCACGGTTTGACGGCTGAGATAATCGGCCTCCCAGTTTTCTACGCCTGGGATGTGGACCGCGGATATGGTGGACTTGGAGTCCTCCGTCCACTGAAGGATTCGTTGAACTTCCAACATTGCCAGGCGGCTGCGAGTCCCGCCCTGGTGATTGATGTAGGCAACCGCTGTCGCTTTGTCCGACTGGACTCGAATGTGCTTGCCCGCCAACAGGTGGTGAAAGGCCACGAGAGCTAGAAGAACAGCCCTGATTTCCAGCACATTGATCGAGAGGGCTGATTCGGACGGAGTCCAAGTGCCCTGTGCTCGGTGGTGGAGAAATACTGCCCCCCAGCCGGAGAGGCTGGCATCCGTGGTGAGAATCACCCAGGACGGAGTCAGGAAGGAGCGTCCCTGTGACAGAGAGAGGGGCCGAAGCCACCGCTGAAGAGAGCTCCTGGTCTGCGGCGACAGAGCCACTAGCCTGTGCAAGGAAGAGGTCCGCTTGTCCCAACAGCGGAGAATGTCCAGCTGCAGAGGACGCAGATGGAACTGGGCAAAGGGAACCGCCTCCATTGACGCCACCATCTGACCCAGCACCTGCATGAGGTGCCTGATGGAATGACGGCGGGGCTTCAACAGAGAGCGTACCGCCAGATGAAGGGACTGCTGTTTGACTAAGGGCAGCTTCACAAGTGCCGGCAGAGTCTCGAATTGCATCCCTAGGTACGTAAGTTCCTGGGTCGGGGTCAGAGTGGACTTGGGCAGATTGACAAGCCACCCGAATTGAACAAGCGTGGCGAGAGTGAGCGAAACACTCCGCTGGCAGTCTGCACTGGATGAGGCCTTGACTAGAAGGTCGTCCAGGTAGGGGATTACTGCCAACCCCCGGAGATGCAGGACCGCAACCACTGCTGCCATGACCTTGGTGAATACCCGAGGGGCTGTGGCTAACCCGAAGGGGAGAGCCACGAATTGGAAATGTTCCTCTCCGATTGCAAAGCGTAGCCATCGCTGGTGTGAAACCGCAATAGGCACATGCAGATAGGTATCTCTGATGTCGATGGATGCTAGAAAATCTCCTTGGGTCATTGAGGCAATGACCGATCTCAGAGATTCCATGCGAAAGTGCCGCACCTGAACATGCTTGTTGAGAAGCTTGAGATCCAGGATGGGCCGGAAGGAACCGTCCTTCTTGGGGACTAGGAAGAGGTTTGAGTAGAAACCTCTGAACCGTTCCCGGACGGGAACCGGAACAATTACTCCGTTGGCCTGCAAGGATGCCACGGCCTGTGAGAAGGCGGCGGCCTTGGAGCAGGGGGGAGTGGACAGAAAAAATCTGTTTGGCGGGCTGGAAGAAAATTCTATCCTGTAGCCGTGGGAGATGATATCCCGCACCCACTGATCGGAGACGTGTTGAAACCACACGTCGCCAAAGCGGGAGAGCCTGCCACCGACCAAGGACGTTGCTGGCGCCGCCAGATAGTCAAGAGGAGGCTGCCTTAGTGGCAGCGGCTCCTCCGTTCTTCTGAGGACGCGGTTTCGCGCGCCAGTTGGGTTTACGATCCTTGGCTGAGGTAGTGGACGAAGCTGAGGGCTTAGAGGATGACCAGTTAGAGGAACGAAAGGAACGAAACCTCGACTGGTTCCTGCCCTGGACAGGTTTTCTGGTTTTAGTTTGTGGCAAGGAAGTACTCTTCCCGCCAGTAGCTTCCTTAATAATTTCATCCAGCTGTTCACCGAACAGCCGGGACCCAGCAAAGGGGAGCCCAGCAAGGAACTTCTTAGAAGAAGCGTCTGCTTTCCACTCTCGAAGCCACAAGATCCTGCGGATCGCGAGAGAATTAGCGTAAGCCACTGCCGTGCGGTGAGAGGCCTCCATAATGGCAGACATGGCGTAGGATGAAAAAGCCGAAGCCTGGGAGGTTAAGGCAACCATCTCGGGTATAGAGTCCCTGGCGAGGGAATGTATCTCCGCAAGAGAGGCAGAGACTGCCTTAAGAGCCCACACTGCTGCAAAAGACGGGGAGAACGAGGCTCCTGCCGCCTCATATACAGATTTGGCCAGAAGGTCAACCTGGCGGTCAGTGGGATCCTTAAGAGAGGTGCCGTCGGCCACAGATACGACTGTCCGGGCTGAGATTCTCGACACCGGAGGGTCCACCTTTGGGGACTGAGCCCACTCCTTAACCACCTCTGGTGGAAAGGGAAAACGGTCATCAGAACTACGCTTTGGAAAGCGTTTGTCAGGACAGGCCCTGGGCTTGGTAACAGTGGCCTGAAAACTGGAGTGGTTAAAAAACGTACTCCTAGCTCTCTTAGGAGAGGTAAACTGGTGTATTTCTACCAGAGAGGCTTGTTCCTCTGACACTGGTGGATTGAGGTTCAGTACGGAGTTAATGGATGCAATCAAGTCACTAACATCCGCATCACCCTCAGATAAATCAATGGGGTACATAGAGGTAGCGTCTGAGCCCACAGTAAAGGTATCCTCCTCGCCTTGCACCTCAGCTTGTGAATCAGAGCCGTGGGACGAGGAAGGAGAATGGTCCCTGCGTCTCCGTTTAGGAGGACGGGGTCCTAAAACCTGCTCTGAGAGCTCTGCAGAGCTCGGAGCAGCAGAGGCACCCTGAGAAGGGGGCTGATGCATGGTCAGCAGAGTCCGGGACAGCTGTCCCATGGAGTCGGCAAAGGACTGTGAGATAGCCTTAGAAAACGATGCTACCCAAGCCGGGGGTTCAGCCACCGGTGCCGGAGCAGCCTGAGGGACCCCTGAGGAGGCTCCAGGCTGAGGCACCACCATGTTAGAGCAGGCCTCACAATGAGGATATGTGCTCGGTTCTGGCAGAATGAGCTGACATGCAGTGCATATAGCGTACAGCTTAGCAGCTTTCTTGCTCCTAGTGACAGACATGCTGCTGAGGTGGAGGCTCTGCAGTAATAATAATAATACACTCCTGTAGAATGACCCCTGAGAGTGTATAATAAAGCCCACAACCAGAGGTTGTGGCTTACCAGACCGTGTGTGCCCTCCGGATTCCACAGCTCGGACCCCCAGTGAAGCGTCTGCCTTCCAGATGCAGAGCTGCAGCAGCCAGCGCCGATCAGTGTGAATACGCTGATAAAATGGCGCTGGAGTGAGGAGGGGGGGCGGGGATTAGCCCAGGAGCGGGAAAACGGAGGGCCAAGGAGAGATACAGGGGAGGGAAACATCTCCTGAGAGAGGAGTGTCCTCCCCTCTGCTGAACGGCCGGTGGGCGGTGCCACACTTTTCCCCTGCATGAATCATGCAGGGGAAGCTGAAAACGAAACTAGGCCGCAACTGAAGCCGGGGCCTAGATTTTTACATGCGGCCGACGAGCAGGCACCGTCGGCGCGGTTCTCAGGAAAAATCCAGAGAACCGGCCGGAATTCACAACAAAGTTAAAAGACACACTCTCCCCTGCATAAATGTACCCGGGACCCCTGAAAAGCGTCTCAATACTTAGCTTTGAGGCGCAGGGCCAAGTCCCTGGGGGAGTTGTTAAACGCTCCGTCCGACAGGAACCAGACAGGGCTGCGGATGGAGACCGGTCTTCTGCAAGGCAGAAAGAACCGTGATGGCTCCCACTTCAAGCCAGAGCCCATGGGATGGCGAAGGAGCACGGCATGTGAAGGCTCCAGCCTTGTAAAGTCAACCTTAACAGCACCGCCGACACAGTGGGGTGAAAAGGGACATGCCGGGAGTCCAGACTGGACCCGCTTTTCTTCCATATCTTTGAAATCAAAAATCTTAAAAATGAAAAATCAGAGAATGCATGTGTGTGTGTGACCTCCTGAACACAAAGCATTGAACTGGTTAGATTGTCATCCAGGGGGTGTATATAGCCCGGAGGGAGGAGCTACACGTTTGAGTGTAGTACTTTGTGTGTCCTCCGGAGGCAGAAGCTATACACCCATGGTCTGGGTCTCCCATAAGGAACGATGAAGAAAATAAACTTGATTATTTTAGCAGGAATTTTGGGAGCAGAGAATCACTTAGGCTACTTTCACACATCCGGTTTGAGCACTGCGGCTCAATCCGGCTGTGAAACCTATGCAACGGATGCGGCGAAAACACCGCATCCTTTGTATAAGTTTTTACATGCGGCCGGTCCGGTTTTTTCCGGTTGCGGCACGCTACTGAGCATGCGCAGTGGAAGAAACCGCATGCGGCGGCCGGATGCGTCTTTTCCGCATCGCGCCGCATCCGGCGTCCATAGGTATGCATTGAAAATGCGCCCCAGCGGCCGGATGCGGCGCGATGCGGGTTTTTTTGCCGGAGCAAAAAACGTTGCAGGCAACGTTTCATCCGGCCGCGGCATCGGCTAAATCTGCCACATGCGGCAAAAACCGGACCGAACGCAAGCCCATGCGGCACAATACGGCACTAATGTAAGTCTATGCAAAAAAAAACGCAACCGGCGGCAAAAAAAACGGTTGCGATTTTTCTGCAGAGTGCCGTATTGTGCCGCAGAGCAAAAACCGGATGTGTGAAAGTAGCCTAAGGCTACTTTCACACATCAGTTTTTTGGCATCAGGCACAATCCGGCGTGTGCCTGATGCAACGGATCCGGCGCAGAATATGCAAAAACTGATGCGCCTGATCCTTTTTTTTGATGGATCAGGTATACCTGATCCGTCAAAAAACGGATCCGGCGCATCCGTTTTTGCATCCGTTTCGTCTGTTTCTTTGCTGGATCCGTTTTTCCAATAAATTGGCGCATGCTCAGTTTACAAAAACAGACCTGGCGGACGCATCCGTTTTTTGCCGCATTACGACGGATCCGGCGTCCATAGGCTTCCATTGTAAATCACACCGTATCACGCCGGATCCTGCGCGATGCGTTTTTTTGTCAAAGACAAGAAACGTTACAAGAGACATTCCATCCGGCCGCTGCATTAGCCAATTACGACGGATCCGGCAAAAGCCGGATGCAACACAGGGCCATCAGGCACAATCCGGTGCTAATACAAATCAATGGGGATAAAACGGATCCGGCGCCGGATCCATTTTTTTCCGGATTGTGCCTGATGGAAAAAAACTGATGTGTGAAAGTAGCCTTACTTTTTGTCCATTGGAATTCCCCTTTTCTGCTTTTTTCCCCTCATTTGCCGTAAGTGAAGGTTTCCACCCTTCTTTCCATAAGGACTTCATGAATTTATCCACACTATACGGGAGTAGCTATTAAGTAGCGGTAAGCTGGCCTTCTTTTATACCTTTTTTTTTTTTAAAAAAGGCTCACAAACATGGTGAAAAAAACAAGATGTGAACATGAAAAGAGCCTGACATGACCATGTACAAGGAAGCTGTCAGTCGATACATGGCCCAAACCATGGGCAGTATGAATCAGAACCTGTCTGCACAACACAGGTGAAGCCCGTTATTCTCTACAACACTATGACGTTTCAGAGAAAACCTTGTAATAGTCTGTCCGACACCATCCGCTGCCGGCTTCTCTCCTCCCAGCTTTAGTTGATTGACAGGTATCTCCTGACGTACATACATGGATGAGACCTGCCAATCATCTAGAGATAGGCGGGACAAAGACAGTGAAGGTGGTGCCGGACTAGACTTAGCTCGTTTCTGCCAATGGCCACCAGCCAAATGTTTAAACTAAATGACAAAGTGTTTAAGAAAAAAAAAAATGTGTGGAGCCAGAATCTGATTCATGCTGCCCGGGCTTTGGGAAGCGTGAATCAACTCATAGGTTCCCTTTAAACACGTGATCAGGCTTAGACAATATTAGTATTTTGATCAGATAATTTGCCATAATAATAATAATTAATAATAATTTTATTCATTTATATAGCGCTATTAATTCCACAGCGCTTTACATACATTGGCAACACTGTCCCCATTGGGGCTCACAATTTAGAGTCCCTATTTGTATGTCTTTGGAGTGTGGGAGGAAACCGCAGGAAACACGAGGAGAACATACAAACTCCTTGCAGATGATGTCCTTAGTGGAATTTGAACCCAGGACCCCAGCGCTGCAAGACTGCAGTGCTAACCACTGAGCCACCGTGCCACCCAATCACTGACAACTCTAGGGTTAAAAACAATTACGACACAAACAAAAATTTGGAGTTTGCGACTCAATTATTTTAATTCCAATACTCCTTTGAGTGACAAAACATGGAAGCTGTGCATACCATGTACTGGTGCTCCTTATCATTTTCTCATTTAATGAGCTTGCAATTGACTCACCTTGAGACAAGCGACAGACGTCTTCGACCTCCTGCCCGTTGACCGTGCAGAGGGCCCCGGGCGATGGCCGCAGTTCTACCACCCCAGACTTGTTCTGGATAGCACAGTGCTCCTGATGAATGTGCTCACCCTGCAACACTGATAGAAATCATGGCACAATCAATCAAGAGGAATCAAAACGCTTACCTACTGATAAATGAATGTGCTCTATATATTTTGTACTAATGTGACTTCTATATTATACAGAAAGTGTATAATATAAATAAAATTTTAATATAATATATAATTATTATATATATTATTATATATATTATATAATTAATTATATAATTTATATATATTATAATATAAAATTAAAAATTATACAGAAAGTGAATAGACAAATTGGAAAAAAAAAAAACGTTCTTCATTCAATAAAGGTTTTTAGGTGCAGACACAGAACACATCTTGTAATGTGACCACATGCATCTTTTCTTGTTATACAACCCAGGAAACCTCAAATCTCTGGGGGGTAATAAGCCACCAAAATAGACTCATTTTAACTTACAAACTCGATCTGATGTACTGGGATAAATAGGTCCAAGCACCAATAAAGGTAACAGAGATTGTCCTCATAAACTACTGAGCTATGGATGTGGCCACAATGAGGTTGTGTCCTCTATCCCCCGGCTATCTGTTATTGCCTGGGAAGGCACACTGACTATACAGGTCACTGCTGCAAGAAATATGTACATGGCTGCCAGTCAAATGCGCTTTTTTTTCTGCGTGTTTTTGATTTCTGAAATCTTATGTACACGCTGATTTTTTCCTTGCAGTGAAGCAGTTGCAAATCTGCAGCATGTCACATCTTTCAGCGTTTTTTGCATTTTTTTCCACCCAAATGAATGGGGAGAAAAACAACGCAAAACACTGCAAAAGCATGCATATTTTCAGCTGCATTTTTACTGCAACACTCAAGTAATTGCAGAAGTTTTTTTGCTGCAAATACTGAAATTGGGGACGTACCCTTAAAGGGGTTGATCAGCCATTAGGGCTCATGCGCACGTTGCGTACTGACATGCATTTACGCTGTGTATAGCACTGCAGTGTAAATGCATGCGTCCTGCGTCCCCTGCACAATGTAGATTGTGCATGACACGTGTTCACGATGCTTTTATGAACGCAGCGATTTTGGTGCTAAAATTTTGACCCAAATCCATGCGTTCATAAAAGCAGCATGTCAATTATTCCGTGCGCTATGGATGCAGCTCCCGCTCTGTCCATGGTGGGAGCAGCATCCCGAGCGCATGAAATCGGCTTTTTTAAAACAAAAATACTGCATCCATTATGCAGTGTTTCTGCAGCGATTTAAAGCGCACATGTGCTGTCAAATCGCTGCAGAATATTATGCAGTTCCGTGCACATGAGCCCTTAGGCTATGTGCCCACGCTACAGGATTTACCGCGGATTTTGCCGCGGATTTACCACGGATTTGCCGAAAATCTGCAGCAGCAGCACTTCCAAGCCATTTCAATGGCATTTTGGAAATGCTGTGCCCATGCTGCGGATTTTTCCGCGGCGGATTTGCCGCGGATTTTGATGCGGAAAAATCTGCAGCATGTCAATTGTTTGGTGCAGATTTGGTGCGGATTTTTGGCTTTGAATGGGAAAAAAAAAAAAAAATCCGCATTAAAATCCGCGGCAAATCCGCGGCAAATCCGCGGGTGCGGATTTGCCGCGAAAGTCGCGGATTTTCAGGCAAAAAAATCCGCAGGGACATTCTAGCGTGGGCACATAGCCTTAGAGTACAAGTCTGCAGTCACTGTGCATGACTGCAGACTTGTGAATCCTCACAGTGTGCACAGTGCGTGCTCTTAGGATTTTCTGGTGTTGGTGCCAGGAGCAGGCGGGCCCATAACAGCAGATATATGATTTGCATACATGCAGTCAAGTGCTGAATAGATGTGAGCAGCTTGGCTAAATAAAAGTGAATTGAGCGAGGCCGGACAAGTCTAGTTGAAATGTGGCCGGAAGTAACAGATCACACACTTTGGGTCAGATGAACACCCACTCCCGATGCCGGAGAATCCTGACATTGGGCACAGGCAGAATTCCCAAGTTTGCAGTCACCGACTCGAGCAATTGACAATCACTGCATATTCTCGCTATTGGAAGCTCTTTTTTAATTAAATGTTTTTTCCGCTGAGAGAATTCCTGCAAGAAGGCATTCATTAATTTCAAGCAAGCTTACATAAGATGTGCTTTACAGCAGACCATAGGAACGTTTAGTTTGGAGAAGGGGGATAGGAATATATTCATGAAAGAAAACTTCCACTCTTTGGTGAATGCCAAATCTATGCTAAAATATGTAGCTTTTTAATCTTTTTGCCCCTTTTTTACAAGATTACAAAAAGTAGCCAGGGTTAGTTGGTAATAGGTGGGCATTGAGGGTCTGACAGAGTCACTATATTTCTTGCCAAATATTGGTGCAGATCTGTGCCCGCTATCAGGCGTACATTTCAATCTCTTGTGCACGGATGGCCGGTGATGCGACATCTTTATATGAAAGTGTTATAATAAAGTTTGGTGCGTTTTACTCTAACACACTTGGGTACATGCTTGGTGTATGAAATGTAATGAATCTTCCATTAGCATGTACTATACAGTGTAACCACCCATATCCTGTCCACCGCCATTAATTTGAGAATGGCGGCAGCTATAGGCATAGAAGTGGTGTCTAGGTATAGTAAAGTAGCCATACGCTACACAATGAATCCACCTATAGCGCCACCTGGTGGAAAACAACGGAGTAAGCATTTTTATCTCAAGAACGTAACGAGATAGAGACAAAAAAAGTGAATTACAAAGCTGTAGGGCATCATCAATTCAATATGAATCGACACCTTGCATACAGAAATGCTACGATTAGAACGTGTAAAACTCACAAGGCTGCGGACGTGAAGCGATATCTCATGGAGACCTTCCTACAAGTCATTGGGTATGGTGGCTGTGTGGAGTGGCCTCCACGCTCACCTGACCTGACCCCATTGGACTTCTTTCTGTGACGTTACATCAAACAGCAGGTGTATGCGACCCCTCCACCAACATTGCAGGACCTACGACGGCGTATCACAGATGCTTGTGCAAACGTGTCACCTACCATATTGCACAGCGTGCAGCAAGATACAGTATGCTGTCCAGAGTCCAGATGTGCATTGCAGCTGACGGGGGCCACTTTGAGCATCAAAGTTAAATGAGCGCCATATGCGTGACCAGCATTCATTGTTTTGGGGGGTCATGGGTTTCATATCATAGCATTTCTGTATGCAAGGTGTCGATTCGTATTGAATTGATGATGTCCTACAATTTTTTAATTCCCTTTTTTTCTATATCTCGTTCAGTTTTCAATATAAAAATGCTAACTCCGTTGTTTCCCACCAGGTGGTGCTATAGGTAGTTGCACTGCGTAGCGCATGGCTACTTTACTATACCTAGACACCACTTCTATCCCGAGAGGTTTTAGACTGTTTTTTTTGCAAAATAATTGACACTTTTAACATTGCAACCTAAATTATGCTTATAAACTCACCAATCAATAAAAATGGATTTAATTTTCAACATTAAAAATAGGCATAAACCAGAAACGAGACGGATGGAATACATTACAGCTTGCATCAACTACCATCTGGACAAATATCAGCGTATATGGTCACCGCGGGACTGTGTATATGTCGATGACTGTTAACAGAGTGCTGATGCGGAGCGTCCGCGTGCTCTGGTGTTCCGTGCGGGTGCTTTGCACATAACTTGTGTCTGTTCAGACCCTCCCCTCTCCCCCATCTTGTCTTTCCTTATGTCTCTCCTTCCCTGATGTCTTGTGTATTCTTTTTGATGTTATTTGATGTGTAAATTTTGTTAGGAAAAATTCCTTAAATAAACCGTTATATAAAAAGATATGCATAAACTATTCTTTTTTCGATTCAGATTTATTTTTCTTCTATATATTTTACGTACATAAAGCCGCCATCTTGCTTGATCCTCGGTTAACTACGTTAAGAAAAATGCTTTAAGGCCTAGACGTAAACAATGGGCCGAAGATTTTTTTATTGATCTCAAAAGGGACAGTTTTCTAAGCATTCTCTGTGACATGTGAAAAGGTCATTGTGCAGGGAGAGGGAGAAGGTGAGCTGTGATCATCGTCAACTGTTTAATCTATCCTATGTTATCAATAAAGAGGTTTTAACGTTCAACTTATTCCTGCCTGTGACTATGATGAGATGACTAAGGACACGTTCTGTCCACAGAACACAACATGTTAGCCTATTATTAATCCAAATGGCAAAATTGCATGACTTTAAGACTTTTTTTTATTTTTAACTATGGTCATATCTGAAAAGGTAAAAAAACAAAAACATCAAAACGTAAAAAAAATTAGGCTTAACAAAAAACGTAATTTAAACAATAAATCTTTAGTTTTTTGACCATTTTACAGTTGATATAGAGATTTACAACTTAAAATGTTTGTCCAATGTAATTAAACAGTTGCACACAGGCAACAATTCTGCCAAAATAATTATATAGCATATTCTTATCCCTTTTACTCCTGCCACTGGCCTTAACGTTACCTTGTAGTTATCACAGTCCTCAGTCACTGACCTCGGCGATGGTCGTGTGTGCTCATAAGGGGCTCACAGGGTGAGACGTCTGACGCCAAGGTAAACAGAAGACCAGCGGGGAATAAAAGGGTGGGTATAGATGTCATTATTTTACGTGTGTTCTCTTGGACAGGGGCGGACATATCATTGGTGCCAGCTAGGGGCTCCTATCTACCCCCAACTTAGGCTAGGTTCGCACACTGCGTCTTTTTGACGCTGCGTTTTTGTGCGTTTTTGGCCGCTAAAAACGCACCTGCGTCGAAAAAAGGCATCAAAAAACGCATGCGTTTTTGCCGCGATTTGGTGCGTTTTTGGCTGCGTTTTTGATCTCTGCGTTTTGCTGCGTTTTTCCAATGCATTGCATGAGGGGAAAACGCAAAAAAACGCAGGAAAGAACTGACATGTCCATTTTTTTTTTTAACTCAAAAACGCAGGTAAAAAAAACAGATGTGTGCGAACAGCAAAAATGAAAACTCATAGACTTTGCTGGGGAAGCAAAGTCCTGCAGTTTTAAGGCCAAAAACGCACCCGAAAAACGTGCAAAAACGCCGTGAAAAACGCACTGTGCACACATAGCCTTAGATGGAATTTTGAAACTTGATGAGCTACTGGACTACAAAGGGTCTATTTACTGCTTTTGCACAGGGGCCCTTTTCTGTCTGTGTCCGCCAGTGCTCTTGGACTACCCCTTTAAATAACCTTGCTAATACATTACCACCAAAACGCAAAGTAAGACCATTCCATGAATCCTTCCATTGATTGCTTTTGAGGTTAAAAGCGCACCCACAGATTCAACATTAATAGTCCAAGTAAGGAGTACGATGTTTTGACCATCAGTTTTGGTATATAGGAGGCTCTTGAGTTTGGGTCAGAAGACCCGGGGCCAGTCTGAAGGACAACGCAGTCCACATGTGACGCCCCTGACCTTATCAGGGTGTCACAGGGAACTGCACTCCTTTTTCTTATGGTGCAGAACTCGCCCTCCATGGTTCTGGGATTCTAACTATTGGTATTGCTTCCATCAGCATTCAAATCCTACCAACACCACACCCTGTCAGGCACACCAGTGGGTGGTCTAGCTGGAAAAGGGCCACCCGCCTAGGGGTCAGGCAGACTGGTGGGAGGGACATAGTGAGTCTTAGAGTAGCCCTCAGAGAGTGAGGAGCTGAGGGAGTTGGAGCTCCCTGAGAGACTTTGGTTAGGTCGCAGACGGTGGTCTGGGACCGGAGGAGTCGGAGACCCGGTCGCAGGGTATTGGAGAAGGGTGCCCAGACTTAGTTTTGGAGAACGGTCGGCACCGGAAAATCTAGTAACCGGACCGGTACCGAGCACGGCAGGGTACAGGACCCTAGATCAGGGAGTAGCTTCACGCAACCTGATAATTAACCTGTGGAGGATAGTTTCTTTATGAACTTTCCCCAAGAGCTCAGAGATCGAAGGCACTAACACAACGAGGGGGATAGGGCTTTCCAGCTTAGGCGGCCCAGTGAAATCCCAAGTGTCAGCCATCAAGAGCACATGTCCACTGTACCATTATAGGGAGCGGGACCCTGACAGCTTCAGGCCGAAGGGTCACTCAGAAACGTCTAAACACAAGTGCATGGAGGCAGGCCCAGGACCATTAGTAATACCAATGGGGACCGATTCCCGAGCGAGCTCCCCAGAGTGGCAGCGGCACCCAGAGACTTGGTTTACTCCTGTGTTAGAGTCTACTTAATGGTCGCACCAACACCCACACGGCCTGAGTGAGTGCGCTGCCTTCCCCTGCGTCCTGCCCGCCTTGCCTGCACCACGCTTCCCTGCATCTCCACCATCCAGAGTCACGGAAACCTCCCTACCCGTGGAGGGAACGTCATCTGGCTGACCCCACTCCATCTCCCCCAGGTACTACCATCGGCAGCGGCGGTACTCCCCTTAACACGAACTACAGGCGGCATCACAAACACTAATCCCCTGTAAATAACCCCCTTTTATTTTCGAGTGGCCGCGAGGCCCCGGGTCTACAGACCCTTGAGCCACAGCAACACCGAATCTGAGCAGCCCGACTGGTGCAGGGGCGGTACACATACTTGGACTGTGAATATTTAAAACCAGCATTAGGCCTTGTGCACAA
The DNA here is from genome assembly GCF_048569485.1 of Anomaloglossus baeobatrachus. Taxonomy (NCBI): domain Eukaryota; kingdom Metazoa; phylum Chordata; class Amphibia; order Anura; family Aromobatidae; genus Anomaloglossus; species Anomaloglossus baeobatrachus. The sequence continues at coordinate 41,480,956 of NC_134364.1, read as the reverse complement.
GCTGTGGTTTTTGATATGTTTTTTGTTTGTTTTTTTTTTCCAAATCTGCATGTCTCTTCTGAAGCCAGCAAAGTCTATGAGATTTCTCAAGTCCTGTGCCAAAGCTACATTTTTTTTTCCTTGCAGATTTAGGGCAGATTTTGATGCAGAAAAAATCTGCAGCATGTCAATAATTGGTCTGCATTTGCAGCGGATTTTTTTCACCCATTGACTTCAATATTGTGATGAAAAAAAACCCACTTCAAATCCACAGGTGTGTTCACACTGAGTTTTTGGTGCGATTTCTTTAACACAAAAGAAACCATGGCTAAAACAGCATGTGATGTCATCAGGATTAAACAGAAGAATGGTTGAAACAAAAAATGACATCAAGAAAGCTTTTTTTTCCATTTTTATTAACCTCCCTTTATTGACAGTCTTTTCTTGCTGCATGCAAAAAAAAAAAAAAACAAAACGCATACTACTCAAAAAAACTGCAAAAACGCACCAAACCTGCAGGTGAATTTTGGTGCATTTTTCTGCTACAAGGTGCAGAAATGGTGTAGAAATTTTCTGTATCAAATCTGCAGCGTGTGCACATAGCCTTAGGGTGCTTTTTTGGTGCAGTTTGTGGTACAAATCTGCTTGTCTATCCTTATGCCAGCAAAGTCAATGAGCATTCTATAATGCTGTGCGCACATTGCTTCTTTTCTTACTTGCAGATTTGGTGCAGAAAATAATCTGCAGCGTGTCAACTGCTGGTGCGTTTTTTAGCCCTTCTACAAATTGGCTTCATAAAAAAAACTCATTGCAGAAAAATGCACCAAAAAGCATGCGGTTTTTGGTACGTTTTTCTGCCAGAAAAAGCAGATTTCACGCTGAAAATTTCTGCACCAAATCTGCAGCGTGTGTACATATTCCAACATAAAAATGTTGACACATCACAAATATAAGGGGTAAGGTTTGGGCTACACAGATTTGCAGCAATAATAAGCTACAGTTATAAGAGATACCCAGATCAGATCGGCACCATTGTGCTGCCCGTAATCTTGTGGACTGCAGCTGCCACGAGATGTCTTTGTCAGATTGCCAGAAATTAGGAGTAAAGATGCTCCAGGGGCCCAAATGTAAAATATTCCCCCCCCCCCCCACCCATCACAATTCCATGTTAAATATTCCATAATGGTCTTTTATGTGATATATGAGCTTTAGCCCCCCCATGACTACATTACATGGGTGCTACTTTTGCCCCTATGCCCCCCTATAGCTACTACCCTAAATACAGGAGGGTTAGGATACAACCACACCAACAGACAAAATCATTCACATCATTTACAATACAAAACATATCTGCTTGAATATCATTTAGTGAATATATATATATATATATATATATATAAAAAAATATATATTTCATACATACACACATATACATATATATATATTTTATTATATTTTATACATACACACACATATATATATATATATATATATATATATAGCATCATGCTTTGTACAGAGTACAGAAAAATCCTTAAATAATGCTGTGTGTTTCAATCCCAAACAAAGCAACGTTACTGGATCAGACGAGCCCTGAGACATGGACATGATAATCTGAAAATCCAATGAGGGTGAATGTTGTTTTCTTACCTATATCGTGATCACCGCTCCCAATGTTTGTTGTCCCTTCCTAGATGATCCCAGAAAAGGAGAAAAAAAAAATCGAAGCCGTCAGTGAAGATGAAGCCCGGGGATGGGCTGACAGATTAACACCTCAGTAATCAGCACACAGATGCAGGAGAGCGGCCTTTGTCTGAGCACACACAATGCAAAACACAAGCAGATCCATTTTACCTTCCGGAGAGGCGGCCGACAGCAGAGCCTAATGAATGCTAAGCGGAAAACACAAGGAAAGCTTCATCTGAGCCAAGGGGAGAGAAAATGCAGGGAAGAGAGGAGGGTTAGTAAGCAGCAGCCGTTTCATACACAAGCGTTCACCATTTAAAGGGACTGTGTCACCAGGTTTTTGCTCCCCCATCTGAGAGCAGCACAACATAGAGACAGAGACCCTGATTCCAGCGATGTGTCACTCACTGAGCTGTTTGCTGTCATTCTGATAAAATCAATGTTCTCTGCTGCAGATCCAGGTGTTACACAGAGATCATGAATATGCTGGACTACCTGTAGCACGCCAAGTAGTCCTGTAATGATAATATCCTGCTGATTAATCAATGATTTTACCAAAACTACAGCAAGCAGCCCAGTAAGTGACACATCGCTGGAATCAGGGTCTGTCTGTCTTTACATTATTCTGCTCTCACATTAGGTGGCAAAAACCTGGTGACAGATTCCCTTTAATGTCACCGAGGGAATCAGCTGCAATGAAGTCTGGTAATATGGGAAATATTAGAAAACATCTGGACATAAACATTTGTTCACTTCATACATGAAGTCAGTCTTTATCATAAGACATATGTAATAAACAAGAAAGCAGCAGCCACATTCTGCAGAGTAAAGTAAGGACTTGTTCACACACAGAATTTCATACATTTTTTTCCCATGTGTATGGGTTTTAGGGGATTTTTTGGGGGACAAAAACCATTGTTTTACAATAGCAGCAGAATTAATTCATTTTCTAAACGCTCATTCATTCGGTGTGGGTTTTTTCTCTGCGTTTTATGAGCTAAGGAGTTTTTTTTTTCTTTTTTTTATTTTTTTTGCCGTATTTTTCTTATCCATTGAAATCAACGCATATGAAAAAAAAAAACAAAACACACATAAAATACATAAAAAAAACCCCCCACAGTATAAATGCTATGGTTTTCCTGGCAAAAGTCTGCACTGTTAATGTAAAAACAAACGCTATCTGTGACCATACCGTACTACACCAAAGGGCAGTATAAATTGAGCATCGCCTGTAGGAACTGTAAGTTCATTTTTGTCACGGGGTCAATTTCTTAATAATTTGACCATTAACACAACAGTATAATTTGACAGGAGCTTTCACCAAAATGTTCATGTTGCACTGGACAAACCATTTAATTATGGCTACAGAGGGGAATCATTTTTTATTTCTTTTTTAAATATCGCCTCTCTGTTGCTGAGATATTAGCAATGAAATATTTGTCATCAAAATATATATAATATAATATAGTTAAGTCCAAGTTGATGTTATCAGAAAGTTTTCACTTGGGGCGTGGACTTCTTCTCCCTGTATGATGCTGACCAATCATAAGCAGGCAGCAACATAGAAGTGAAGAAGGACATGTGATGAGGTCATCAGGGTCACATGACCTGAATCCACTGGTCTTGCAGTGTGCAGTCTAAGGCTAGGTTCACATTTCCGTCAATTTGTATCAGTCACAATCCGCGGCTCTGGTAAACAACGGAATCTGTTTGGCGGATTCCGTTGTTCCCATAGACTTGTATGAGCGGCGGATTGTGACTGATGATGCTGCGTTGCATGCTCCGCACGACTGATCAGTCGTGGAACGACTGACCGTCGGGCAGCAGGAACGCAGCCTGTAACGTTTTTTGAGCAACGCAATCCGTATGTTTTCACTGCGCATGCTCATCGACAGCCGAACGATCAGCTGATTGCCCGGCCACCGGCTATTGTGAATGATCAGCTGATCGCTCTCATAAGCTGGCGGCCGGCTTCTGTGAGCGATCAGCTGACCTCCCGGCCGCCGGCTAATGAGAGCGATCAGCTGATCTCCCGGCCACCAGCTAATGAGTGCGATCAGCTGACCTCCCGGCCACCGGCTAATGAGTGCGTTCAGCTGACCTCCCGGCCGCCGGCTAATGAGAGCGATCAGCTGATCTCCCGGCGGCCGGCTAAACGCATGTGACTGATTCAAAACAACGTAAATGTGAACCTAGCCTTAATTAGCACAATTAGTTATATTACACGGAACAGAAGTGTGGAGCGATTAACTCAGTATTTTCAGAAATTTTGTGCTGTGTAATAGACCGTCAAGATGCGTTTGCAATGCATTTTGTTTTTTATTTGCTGCAAATTATTTTACGTGACTTTAAGCAAAGAAGCTATAATTCAAGCAGGAGAAGGCAATGCTAGGCGGGGAATAGAGCTGGAGTGACAGATGGCTTGAGAAGTGCTTCTGTGTGCCAAAAGCACTTCAGCCTCATTTGCATATTGATTCAAACACTGATTTCTCCTTAACGTAGTAATATGGCTGCAGAGGTCCTATTATAACATTAAAACAGGATATCGGGGTTGTAGTAATCTGATGTGCCAGGAATAAGAAACCAAGCCTTGAAAACACATGCAAATTAGCCTGGAAGTGCATTGGGGACGTGATTCAACACACCTCCCACGTACTTATACAAGATCTTCATGTGCATATGGCTTCAAAGCTCAATATCTCAGCACTGGCACATCAGATTACCATAAAACAAACACCGGTATTGTTTTTATTGTTCTAAAGCCTATTCCGCCATACTACAAGTCTGGTTAGTACAATCATCCTGATAGGCGCCCTTTAAAGGGGAATATGTCAGCAGGTTTTTGCTATGTAAACTGAAGCCAGCATGCTGCACAGGTTTACACAGAAAATTCAGGGCTGCCTGTCTTGTCACAGTCCAATCTTTCGTTTATTTGCTATGGTTGTTTAAGCAACAAGACCCTTATCATTGCTGGACTACAAAGTCACGCGCACACAAGTTTGACACGCCCCCTGCTATGATTGACACCTCACGGTCAATGTACGGTCTCTATAGAGCCTGGTGTGGGCGTGGGGCAGCTCTGTGGACTCTGCTACATTTCTAAAGCTAAAAATTCTGCTTGTGTCAAAATGACTGCACCCAGTAATCTAAGTGATACATCATTGGATTCAGGATCTCTTTGCCTACATCACACTGCTCTCAGATAAGGTAGCAAAAACCTGCTGACAGATTCCCTTTAAAGATGGCTATACAGATGATATAGCTGTTGGATACATGCAGTTTGGTCAATCAATATCTTTCTTGGCTCGCCGATACTTTCAGTTTGGTCGAGTATTCATGTACTTTCAGAGTGGAAAGCAAGAAATCGGCAGCCTGACAGCTCTGGTGGCTTATCTCTTGGAGAACAAAAGTGTCAGGTGTTTACCCTGCCTGACCCTTACTTCTCGACACCTCCTGTTGGAGGACAGTCAGGAGTCCACCTTATACATAACAAATTGATTGGGTTGAATGCCCATTATCTCATTTGTACATCCAAAAAGGCGATGCATATGAAGATTTACCAAAGTACAAAATAAATATATACCATAACACGCACCCTAAGATAATAAATGACCACTCCAGTGCTGAGAATATCATCATCCATCGCAATGAGGTGAGGCAAACCAGAGTCTATTGTCACCCGGGATTTTCCCTCGCTAATATCCACATTGTACTGTTCCATAAGCACAGCTTTATCCGTCCACTTATCCGTCCAGTCTTTGGTGAGCTGCTCAATCTGTAATCACAAGAGAGAAAATGTGAATACACATAAAAGTATGGCAAAACCAAACTCGTGATCCAGCTCCTCAGAGGTGGCCGCACACCCTATAGATAGTGGTGAGCTGACAACTCTCTCCCGACTCCCCGATGCACATGAGCGCTCGGCTCAGGGACAGAGAGAGAGAGTCACTGTCTTATATTCCGCGGGAACAAAAGGATTAGGCAATTCAAACTACCCGATCCTCAGCAGAATATCAGAAATTGTCAGGTTAGAGTCTGGAGTTCCCAAACATCTTAGACGGCCAACTGAGCTTGCCAATATTAGTGGGTGCGCATGACTTTAAACAACTTTACAGCTGCATAAAATCCACCCAAAAGTCAACTAAAGGGTTATTTCCATCTCCAAGAACCTATCCCAATATATAGTAGGTATAATAATAATATTAGCAAATACCTCAAATTAGAAATGTACTATTGCTCTTCTGGTTAGCCATGGCTCTTACCTCATGTGCCGGGCATTGCAGCTTAGGTATTCACGGTTTTGATTACGGTACTCATATAGTGACAGTTATTTAAATAAATAATTTTAAAAGACCAGTGTGCGGTCCCGTCCCCCACCAATTTTGATATCCAGCCATGATAAAGCCAACAGCTGTTGGCTGGTATTCTCATGCTGGGGAAGACCCATTGTTATTGGGCCTCCCAGCCTAAAAATAGCAGCATGCAGCCACCTGGAATTGTCCCAACCTTTAGGTATGACAGTCCCGGCACTTTACCGGTCTCTGGTTCACTTATATGGGGACTTACATACGGCCAGATAATCAAGATCTGTGAGTCTGCTAATCACTACTCATAATGATAATTGGTCAATGTTTCATTTTCTCTAAGGTAGTGCCGCAAGGAAAAGGAAGATTCTTACCTTTCCAAAAAAGTTGATCCATTCCATACGTAAGGCTCCTTTCACATTGCGTTTTGCCTTACGTCCACAGGTCCCGTCGGGGCATCCGTCCGAACTGCCCCTCCCTCACCCCGCAAAGCGTGTTTCGGACGCATGCGCCGGCAGGGCCATTCACTGTAATGGAGCACACTGCGTTAGCGTGTGCTCTGTTTTGTGCCATTTGTGCACATATACGTTTTCTGCAGACGGACACCCGAACGTAGTCGACTACGTTTGGGTGTCCACCTGCAGAAAACGTATATGTGCAAAAATGGCACAAAACAGAGCACACGCTAACGCAGTGCGCTCCATTACAGTGAATGGCCCTGCCGGCGCATGCGTCCGGAACACGCTTTGCGGAGTGGGGGAGGGGCAGTATGGACGGATGCTCCGACGGGACCTGTGGACGTAGGGAAAAACGCAATCTGAAAGGAGCCTAAGAATATGGATATGGTAGTATACATTAATACTTATTATTATTCTAGCCCTAATAAATAAGGCGCGTTCACTTAGTGCAACCACTGTAGATCCTGCATGCCCCACTGATTCCCATATTTTCAGCTTTCTTTTATAAGAACATTACTCCATCTATTGGTCACAGGCAAACACAGCAGTCAGAGCAACATTTTCAATTATGTAACTGAGTCTTTACTTCTCCTGTGATATGATACGAATGTCTAATCCTTAGCATTGATCATCAATATCAGATCAGTGAGGATCCGACCCTCGACATCCCCACCGATCTGCTATTATTGCACATTTACTCTACTAGCTCTCTGCAGAGCTGCTTTACCGAAAATACAGCAATTGGAGGTCAGCGACATAATGTCATAATGTCACAAAGGACTATGGGGATAGCGGGAAACCGGGGCTCCTTAAGCTAATCCTCAGACTGGGGGGCCCTGTACTATCCCTATTCTCCAGACTTTAACCAGACAAGATCTGTTAATCTGAGAATCGGGTGGTTAGAATTGCCTACTCCTTTTGTTTATGCAGAATATAAGGTGGTCTATCTCTCCCCCCAAGCCAATACACCTAATGGTAGGGATGTCTGAGTCTCCTTCCTGGCCCTGATCCTGACCATCCCTGATCATGTACCTAGTTCCCCTCCCCCAAGGGGGGGCTGGGACAGGAGTGTGATTTAACCCACTGAAATAGACAAACAGGGGAAATTAAACCTCTGTGATACAGCATGCACTCACATAGGTGTAAGACAATAATTGATGAAGAGGAAAACAAAACCAGGGTGGAAACAACAAGACGACAGGTAATGCCACAACAACACCAGGCAATTCTTTCTCCAGCAAGTCTGGGAGACCACAACTCACAGACCAACACAGCATAAACTATAGTTGGCATAGGTAGAAGATTTCCTCCAGCCTAAAAATGAGAGGAGCAGATGTGATAGGATTCTTTGATCACAAAAGGAAGCCTAACGAGTAGGCTAGAAGAGGTTAACGCTTCTAGTCTGTCTATGAACGAGCAGACAGCAGGTCAACGTCCGGGTCTGCCTGAGTTGATCAGAAACACCATAAAAAGCATCGGACAGTGTGTGAAGAGAGCACGACGCCGCCATGACAGTTGGCGAGTTTTGTACAAAACTCAGTGTGACACATATCTGGTGGATGTGGTCTGCAGTTTTTGCCTTTTCACTACAAATTTCAGGAAACTTTGAAAAAGTTTTGTGTTTTGTAAATGTTGTCCTGAAATTATTTATTTCAAATCTGTTTTATTATTATTATTATTATTATTATTATTATTATTATTAAGTTTATAAATCAAGCATACATCGTGGACATTTATAAAGATTATAAAACATAAACATTGATCTCGCAGTTTCAGAATGACAAAAATAACATCACATTGTAGATTTCATTGGAACTCTATAAGCTATCCTTATGCTAACACTCCATGACAAACCATACACTAGAAATCAGAGTTCCAGCTAAACATGTCTTCCTGATAATTGACAAGACCACTCTCAGCATAAAACAATCCTTTTTTAAGTTATTGAATAAACATTTAAGAAGAAGTAGAAAACTAGAAAAAAAAAAAAAAGAACAGATATAAACTTAGAAAAGAAGGCATCAAATAGAGTGAAGAAAGTAGGGGAAAGAGGGGGTGGGGAAAAAAAAGGGGGTGGGGGGGTGAAGGAAAGACAAGGTTTGTCACCATTTCTCATCCCAAATAACCTGCCAGACTCACCGTGAACTCAGGAGACTCCATGAACGTAATCCACGGTCCCCACACTGTGATAAATTTTTCCGTGAGCCCATTTAGTTCAGCTGTGAGTTCCTCCATTCTCTGGAGTTGTCCTGAAATTAAGTCGCTAATAGTGATGGGCGGACCCTGACTGGAAAAGTCCAGATCCGAGTGATTTCAAAAGTATACGGGTGCCAGACCCGGGCCTGGAGTTCTCAGGGAACTCCGGCTAATGATCTGGATTCGGCAAGTCAGGAAATTTTTTTTTTTTAAAAAAAAGGAAAAATTAAAATAAAGCAAACACGCTATACTTACCGGGTCTCCGATGCGGCTGTAACTGCTTCCAGCCGCTCACTCTTCTTCTGGGGCCACTCATTTACCTTCATACATATTCACTGCTTCCCCAGTCCACTGGCAGTTCTGGTGTCTGTGATTGGTTGCAGTCAGCAGTGAATATGCATGAAGATAAATGAGTGGCCCCGGAATAAGAGTGAGCGGTCCGAAAGCAGTTATAGCTGCGCTGGAGGCTCGGTAAGTATAGCGTGCTTCCCTAATCCTCCTATCCTCTATTCTACCACCATTTTTAAATGCCGGATTCTGATCCACATAGACTTATAAGGGGACTGGCGTCCGGCCAGATATACGGGATCAATTCTGGGCCGGAACTTCTTTTTTTTTTCTTTTAAAATCTGGTTAGACCCACCGATCCCAGATATCTCTGAGTCCATCCATCAGTAGTCGCTAACAATTAAAACATATTGTCTCAATATATGTGCACTGTGCAAAGTATACATAAAGCCTAAAAAATAGGAGAACACCTTGCACATCTTTACCTTTAGTTCATTTTGTAGCACCAATTCTGTTAGGTTTCCATCTCGCTCCTCACTGAAAGCCGGGCTAATCGTTCTCTGCATTGGGGAAAAAAAATTGATAATATATCTTAGAAAAATGTATAAATACAGGCAGTGTGCTGAAAATGGAAACCGTTTTGGAAAAAAAAATAAGTAGTGCACACAACCCAGTCATCTTTCATAGAACATATTCATCACAGAGCATCAAGGCTCTGTTTTGGGACCCTTACTTCTTTCCAGCTATACATTTGGCCTGGGACAACTCAAAGTCCCACGGCTTCCAGTACCACCTATATGCTGATGACTCTCAGATCTACCTCTCTGGTCCAGATGTCACATCTCTGCTGTCCAGAATCCCGGAGTGTCTATCGGCCATATCCTCCTTCTTCTCCTCTCGCTTAAAAAAGCTCAATGTGGCCAAAACTGAACTAATCATCTTTCCTCCATCTCAACAACATTCCCTACCTGACCAATCTATTACAATAAATAATATCCCGCTCTCCCCAGTGCCCAAAGTTTGGTGCCTTGGAGTGACCTTCGCCTCTGCTTTGTCTTGCATACCACACATCCAATCCCTCACCACCTGCTGCCATCTTCAACTCAAAAATATTTCCCGAATCCATCCTAGCTACAAAAATGCTAGTGTAGGATGCCCTCATAATCTTCCGCCTAGATTACTGCAACATCCTCCTCTGTGGCCTCTCTGTTAACACGCTCGCCCCTCTCCAGCCCATCCTTCACTGTGCTGCCCGACTGATCCACCTTACTCCTGCCTACCACCCTACTTCTCTCCTCTGCAAATCCCTCCACTGGCTCCCAATCCTCCACCGTATCCAATTCACACTACTAATACTGACCTACAAAGCCGTCCATAATCTATCTCCTCCGTATATCTCTGAACTAATCTCCCGCTACACTCTCACATGTAATCTCCGGTCCTCCCAAGATCTCCTTCTCTCCTCCTCTCTCATTCGCTTCTCATGCAACCGCCTCCAAGACTTCCCCCGAGCATCCCCAGTCTTCTGGAACTCGCTGCCTCAACATGTCAGATTATCTGCCACACTTGCAAACTTCAAATGGACCCTGAAAACTCATCTGTTCAGAAATGCCTATAACCTTGAATTACCCCACTGCCCCACCACCGTGCGGAGCTGCCGCCCCACCACCGTGCCGGAGCTTCCGCCCGACCAACACCCCAGCTATTGTCTCCTCCCCAAAATCCTAAAGAATGTAAGCTCGCAAGGGCAGGGTTCACTTCCCTCCGTACCAGTCTGTCTATTGTAACTTGTTTATGTATTCTGTATGTAACTCCTTCTCATATGGAATCAATGGTGCTTGATTAACAAATAATAATAATAATAATAATAATAATAATAATATTATTATTAAACAGATACAAACAGATACAATGTCTATAAGACAACTTCTCCCAAAAACCACACAAACGCCAACGGTAACAAATAGTTAAATTTACCATTTCAAAATTCCTTAGCATGGCCTTTAATCGGTTAATTTCTTCCCTGAGATCTCTGATCAGTTTTACATTCGCATCCTGGAAAAGGAATTAGAGAATGTTTTATAAATATTTTGTAACACGCTTTGTAAGGGCAACTGTAAAAAAAACAATATGTTCAATGCATCATGTGTAGAATGAATAAAGAGTTTAGCCACTTTTGGAGTCTTTTTTTTACTTTTACACTTAAATGCTTATATTTGTGGCTAAAAAAATAATTTTTGCACTTGGTGATTCATTAAATATTTTGCACTTTTTTGGCTTTTATAAGGCTCTTTGTTTCCTGGCACATTCTATGATGTGAGCCATCGTCCTAAAATCAGTTTGGGGAGCTCAGTAAAAGACTAATTAGAGTTCGAAACTCTCCCTTAGGGTACCGTCTCACTAAACGACATACCAGCATTTCCGACCACGATAAGACGTGGTCAGGATCGCTGGTGCGTCGCTACATGGTCGCTGGTGAGCTGTCAATCAGGCAGATCTCACCAGCGACCAGCCACCAGCGACTCTGCCCTTGGTAACCAAGGTAAATATCGGGTAACTAAGCAAAGCGCTTTGCTTGGTTACCTGATATTTACCTTGGTTACCAGCATACACCGTTTAGCGCTGGCTCCCTGCACACGTAGCCAGGGTAGATATCGGGTAACTAAGCAAAGCGCTTTGCTTAGTTACCCAATATTTACCCTGGTTACCAGCGTACGCTGCTTACACGGAGCTCGTTGGTCTCTCGCCGTCAAACACGCCGATGTGCACTGCACAGCGGGAGACTAACAAGCAAAAAATGAACCAGAACAGTGTGTAATGATCAGCGATTTCACAGCAGGGGCCAGGTCGCTGCTCAGTGTCACACACAGCGAGATCGCTGATGAGGTCACTGGTACATCACAAAACCTTTGACTCAGCAGAGATCTCGCTTTGTGAGAAGTACCCCTCAGAGCTACCTGATGGACTCTCCGTTAACTCATTCAGCAGCCAGCAATAGATGATGCACCACAGAGGCTGCAGAAGGTAAATGGTTAAAAAATTTTAAAGCGCTCCAATGAATTTTTGGCCTAGATTACAAGCATTCAAGTGTAAAAAAAAAAATCCACATTGAGCTCTGTATATCCTCACCTACATCCCTGATTGGTAACTTATTGTGTACACTGTACAGTCAGCTGTCAATCACTGGTGGAGGCGGGTTCATAAATTAACTGGACTGTCCTGCAGTGATACTCTCCTGCTAATAAAACACTTATTGTATTGAAATACAGCAAACTGCTGAGCAAGTTACACAACCCTGGAATCAGGCTCTCTGCCCCTACATTATGGTGTTCACAGCTTAAATAGTAAAAACCTGCTGACAGATTGCCTTTATTCTTGGCCTTAATGTGGTGGAGGGTGGCTTCCACAACTGTCAGACAGGATACAAGGGGCCCTACGGACAGGTTACTAATAGCAGATCAAGAGAAATCAACTTTCAACATCCTAAAATCGGCAATCTGAACAAGCCGCGATTCTCCGATGGGTGCTGCATTTTTTTTTTCACTGTTTCGCAGGCACCATTCCATATTTTTATTAGCGGCTATGCCTACTATTACAGCTCACTCTTTAAGCTGTATTACCAGGCACTGCCATTACTAAAAATATGGTGCCATGGCAGGTAATTAACGGAAAATAAGTGGCAATTGCTAAATGCTGTGGCTCATTCAGACAGCTGTTGGACTCTGGGGGCTGAAAGTCGTACCCCTGAAGATTTCATATTGAAGGTCTTTCCTAAATATAGGGAACTGTCCCGGATAACCTCTTGAAAGTTGCAATTTGTGTGTGACTCCCTGGCAAAACCAGGTAGTCACAAAAGTTGTACATCCTCCTTGTTACCACCAGAAACCCACACTTAGGCATAACACACAGCCATTAAAACCCTAGCCACCCCCTCATGATAATGACACACCAGTGGGGGGATCAGGCGGATGAGATAGCCCACCTAGGGGTCCTGAGGTGTCAGAGGCGGGAACACAACAGTCTGGTTTACATAGTTCAAGTGAGAAGTCTGGTCTTGACAGTTGAAGTGAAAGAAGCGAAGTGTGCAGTGTAGTCAGGGGTAGTGGCCCTTGGTCTACCCGGCTAGGTGGCAGACAGTGAACAGGGCCACAGGCGACGGAGATCCGGTCGCGGGAGACCTAAAGTGGACCGCGGCAGGGTTGTAGCCCGCCGGTGCCGACAGCAGGGATCCGGTCTGGAGGCCGTGCACAGTCGGGGTGCCTGGACCCTAGGGTGAGGAAGGTTGCAGGCCCCTCTCCAATTAACCAGCCGGGGACAAGGTTCCAGACTTTGTGCCACTAACTGCCCAGATAGAGCGAAACGGAAGCCCAACGCGGGGGATAGGGTGTCCATCAGAACCCACTGAGATCCCAAGGGTCAGCTTTCGCGGGCCACAGCTCCCAACACAAATAGAACCGGGAGTGGACTTCTCCGTTCCATGCGAAGTTGTCCAAAAGGAAAGACAAAACACAAAGTGCAGGAGGAACGGATACCTGTTCATTAACCTGGGTGTGGGACCCGAATGCACCCTCCTAAGGCAGCCGGCCACTGGCAACTTGGCTTACTACTGGACTTGTGTGAAATTACTGAACTGGGAGTACACCACTGTCCCCCGGTCCAGCCCGACACGCCACCTCCAGCAGCTATCACTCCCGTGTACCGACACAGGGCCCCGGGACTACACCTCCCCTACCCGTGGAGGGGATCCCATCTTGCTGCCCCGCTCCATCAGCCCCGGGTGCCCCATCATAAGGCAGCGGCGGTGCCACCATCCCTGACAGCAACCCACGGGTGGCGTCACAGACACAACAACTCCCCTGTAAATATCCCCTTTCCGATGGTTGTGAGGACGGGCGGCCGTGCAACCTTGGGTCCGGTCACCACTCGAGACGCAGCAGCGAACCCGGATCCGAGCAGGACCCCGAGGGAGAGAGAAGCGGCAGCGGCCCCCACCAGCAACATGTGTACTGTAGCAAAACAGCTAACCATTTGCAAAGCGAGTTCAAGTGTATCAGGTCTGCGGGTGTATCAAATATAAACCTATATAAAGGGTCTCAAGATCCCTTTACAAGACTTTCTTTCATACACTTCTACATTGTATCAGACACAATGGCCCCTTCCGCAGTCAATGCTTCTATTCCTTGCCAGGGCACGGGGACAAAGGAACTTTGTATTTATCCACGGTCAAGAAGAACAATGACAGAACTGATCCTAACAAGCCATGAAATGCTGCAGCAGACCGAAAATCAAAATCAAAGCTCACAATTACCCTCACACAAGTTTGGGAAAGTAATACACGGTGATACTTGCCTCGTTCACTCTGGGTTTATTGATGATGTTTTTGGCATTTGAAGCGTAGCGCAAGGTGCTGATGGTCTCATTGTAACTGCTGCTTGCGGGGGACACAGCTGAAATAACCATAATATGTAATGACTTATAAAATAGTATAATAAACCATAAATACAGAACAGATGGACGTCTAGACATGGGCTCAGTCAACGGTACTCTGCTCAAAAACAGATATAAAGTTTACACATTTCGATACTGAGCGCAGTCAGGTGTATATTACAAAAGTATAACCCCATGCTACATAATGTATTAAACCATGGAAGAACCATACCACCCTTGTATCCCGGCTCCTTGATCAGTATGGATAGGCATGGACCTGGGCCATGATGTAAGAGAAGAAATCTGGAGCTTGAAGCAAAGCTAGTGGTAGGAACGGAAAAAAAATCTTGCTTTAATAGATCCAAAATATAAAAATACACTCAGACAGTGACATCCAAAATATGGACAGGGTAACAGTGCGCACATTTAAAAACCAACGCGTTTCGGCAGTGCCATCAGCTACGCCTAACCAGGATTAAGTCATAGCTGATGGCACTGCCGAAACATGTTGGTATTAAGGGGTGCCCACTGTTAGCCTGTCCGGGTTTTGGACGTTGCTGTCTGATTGTATTTTGGATCTCTTATAGCAAGAATTTTTTTCGTTCCTGCTACCGGCTTTCCTTCCATCGCCGGGTTTCTTCTCTTACTGCACAATGTATTATAGACTACTAACGCGACTCTCCAAAGACATCGTCTTCTTAAATGTCTGAGTCCGCTGAGTAAAAAAAAACCCGAAAAGCCTATACTCACCTCCCACATGGTCATCGTTCCAGAGATGACTGCAACAGGTTTTCTTGAAGCTTAAGTGACATCGGTAGTGGAGAATCAGCTGCTGCCTTTACTATTTGTCATCAAATCAGTGGTTGCCAACCGGCTGCTGCCTCTACTATTCGCAGTCGATCAGTGGTTGCCAATTGGCTAATGCCTTTACTATTTGCAGTCAATCAGTGGTTACCAACCGCCTGCTGCCTTTACTATTTGCAGTCAATCAGTGGTTGCCAACCGGCTGCTACCTTTACTATTCGCAGTCGATCAGTGGTTGCCAACTGGCTGCTGCCTCTACTATACACAGTCGATCAGTGGTTGCCAATTGGCTAATGCCTTTACTATTTGCAGTCAATCAGTGGTTACCAACCGGCTGCTGCCTTTACTATTCGCAGTCGATCAGTGGTTGCTAATAGGCTAATGCCTTTACTATTCACAGTCGATCAGTGGTTACCAACCGGCTGCTGCCTTTACTACTCGCAGTCAATCAGTGGTTACCAACCAGCTGCTTCCTTTACTATACACAGGCGATCAGTGGTTGCCAATTGGCTAATGCCTTTACTATTCACAGTTGATCAGTGGTTGCCAACTGGCGGCTGCCTTTACTATACACAGTCGATAAGTGGTTGCCAATTGGCTAATGCCTTTACTATACACAGTCAATCAGTGGTTACCAACTGGCTGCTGCCTTTACTAATTTGTCAGGCTGATCTGGACTGCTTGTTATTACATCACGTGAGTGCTGCAGCCAACGTCACACAAGACTGGCACCAACACAATGCTGGATCAGAGCCGGCGTGGGAGGCGGGTAACATTTTTCTATTTTACTCTGAGGACTGTCATGATCCAGGACCGGTATTCGCCTCTCCAGAGTTTCACAGACCCGGTCTGGTCGTGTCAGGGGTTAACTCCCATCAGCCTCATTCTAATTTCAGGAGACACTATATCTGGTCTCTGAACCTACATTCCAGTGCTGGTTATAGTTTTGCTTTGCAGCCTGTGACTGGCTCTGGTGAGGTTTCCTGGTTTATCTGACTCCTTGTTGTTGTGCCCTGACCTGTACCCTTCCCTGCTCGTCCGTCTGTCCCAGTCCCTGACTTCCCGCTCCTGTCTGTTTGTGTTTCCCTCTGCATTCCTGATCTCCCGGCTTCTGACTCGGTTGTGTTTTCTGACTTGATTTTGATACTCCCTCTGCACTGACTTGACTCTCCCGGCTAGAACCTGACTGCTTGACTAATCTATTGCCCCCTGGTGGTTCGCCTGTTAGCTGCCTGCTGGAGTTACTCTGCTGAACTTCAGCTGCCTTTCAGTTACAGTGTAACTTTGACTCTCCTTCACTACTCTGCTGCCACCTAGTGGGGAATACGCTGTACTACGTCTTCATAGCCCTTTGTACAGCGTGACAGGTCTCAGGCATTTAAGAAATGGTTGACCAAGTAGTGGACAACCCCTTTAATCATAGTTATTGCTATAATTATATAACCAGACTTTTTCCACTGAAATAAAACTGGTTTCATCGCATCAAGGCAAGATTCAATACATAGCAGTTCAACTAACTTCACAAAAGAAATAAATAAAATACAACTATACAGCATCAACAATCTTTAAGGCAGCTTACCCCAGGATGAAGCCAACAGGTGAAACCCAAGGTTGGGTATTAGCCAGTGTGCCACGTGTTTGACATCATTTTTATGTGTTTTTTAACTCATTTATTCTTGCGAGTCAAAAAAAAGATCCCA
This sequence comes from Anomaloglossus baeobatrachus, assembly GCF_048569485.1. Lineage (NCBI taxonomy): Eukaryota > Metazoa > Chordata > Amphibia > Anura > Aromobatidae > Anomaloglossus > Anomaloglossus baeobatrachus. The sequence goes on along the minus strand of NC_134364.1, from coordinate 41,464,114 downwards.
AATTGGAAGTTAATCATTTGGCATTGCTACACTATATGTCTGGGAAACTCAAGCCAGTATTGTTAGCGGTGATCACGTGTGCAACTATTGCTCTTAGCTGTGCAAATAGTAACGTTATTGGATGAATCCTGGGATACTTTGAGTGTGACAAAGAAGGGAATTTTGTTTACTTACCGTAAATTCCTTTTCTTCGAGCTCTAATTGGGAGACCCAGACAATTGGGTGTATAGGCTATGCCTCCGGAGGCCGCACAAAGTACTACACTTAAAAGTGTTAGGCCCCTCCCCTTCTGCCAATACACCCCCCGTGCTCCCACGGGCTGCTCAGTTTTGGTGCAAAAGCAAGAAGGAGGAAAAAATAATTATAAACTGGTTTAACTTAAATCCGAAGGAAACTCGGAGAACTGAAACCATTCAACATGAACAACATGTGTACACAAAAAAACAGGGGCGGGTGCTGGGTCTCCCAATTAGAGCTAGAAGAAAAGGAATTTACGGTAAGTAAACAAAATTCCCTTCTTCTTTTTCGCTCTATTGGGAGACCCAGACAATTGGGACGTCCAAAAGCAGTCCCTGGGTGGGTAAAATAATACCTCGTAAGAGAGCCGTAAAACGGCCCTTTCCTACAGGTGGGCAACCGCCGCCTGAAGGACTCGTCCACCTAGGCTGGCATCCGCCGCAGCATAGGTATGCACCTGATAGTGCTTCGTGAAAGTGTGCAGGCTCGACCAGGTAGCCGCCTGACACACAAGTTGAGCCGCAGCCTGGTGCCTCAAAGCCCAGGACGCTCCCACGGCTCTGGTAGAATGGGCCTTCAGCCCTGAGGGAACCGGAAGCCCAGCCGAACGGTAAGCTTCGATAATTGGCTCCTTGATCCACCGAGCCAGGGTTGATTTGGAAGCCTGTGACCCTTTACGCTGGCCAGCGACAAGGACAAAGAGTGCATCCGAGCGGCGCAGGGGCGCCGTACGAGAAATGTAGAGTCTGAGTGCTCTCACCAGATCTAACAAGTGCAAATCCTTTTCACATTGGTGAACTGGATGAGGATAAATAGAGGGTAAGGAAATATCCTGATTGAGATGAAAGGGGGATACCACCTTAGGGAGAAACTCCGGAACCGGACGTAGAACCACCTTGTCCTGGTGAAAAAACCAGAAAAGGGGCTTTGCACGACAACGCTGCTAGCTCAGACACTCTCCGAAGTGAAGTGACTGCTACTAGAAAAACCACTTTCTGCGAAAGGCGTGAGAGAGAAATATCTCTCATTGGCTCGAATGGTGGTTTCTGAAGAACCATCAGCACTCTGTTTAGATCCCAGGGTTCTAACGGCCGCTTGTAAGGTGGAACGATGTGACAAACACCCTGCAGGAACGTGCGTACCTGTGGAAGTCTAGCTAGGCGCTTCTGGAAAAACACAGAGAGCGCTGAAACTTGTCCCTTAAGGGAACCGAGCGACAAACCCTTTTCCCGTCCAGATTGAAGGAAGGACAGAAAAGTAGGTAATGCAAATGGCCAGGGAGAAAAACCCTGAGCAGAGCACCACGACAGGAAAATTTTCCACGTCCTGTGATAAATCTTGGCGGACGTTGGTTTCCTAGCCTGTCTCATAGTGGCAATGACTTCTTGAGATAACCCTGAAGACGCTAGGATCCAGGACTCAATGGCCACACAGTCAGGTTGAGGGCCGCAGAATTCAGATGGAAAAACGGCCCTTGAGACAGCAAGTCTGGTCGGTCTGGTAGTGCCCACGGTTGGCCGACCGTGAGATGCCACAGATCCGGGTACCACGACCTCCTCGGCCAGTCTGGAGCGACGAGGATGGCGCGGCGGCAGTCGGCCCTGATCTTGCGTAACACTCTGGGCAACAGTGCCAGCGGAGGAAACACATAAGGGAGCTGAAACTGCGACCAATCCTGAACTAAGGCGTCTGCCGCCAGAGCTCTGGGATCTTGAGACCGTGCTATGAACGTTGGTACCTTGTTGTTGTGCCGGGACGCCATGAGGTCGACGTCCGGCACCCCCCAGCGGCAACAGATCTCCTGAAACACGTTCGGGTGAAGGGACCATTTCCCTGCATCCATGCCCTGGCGACTGAGATAATCTGCTTCCCAGTTTTCCACGCCTGGGATGTGAACTGCGGATATGGTGGAGGCCGTGGCTTCCACCCACATCAAAATCCGCCGGACTTCCTGGAAGGCTTGTCGACTGCGTGTGCCGCCTTGGTGGTTGATGTATGCCACCGCTGTAGAATTGTCCGACTGAATTCGGATCTGCTTGCCTTCCAGCCACTGCTGGAACGCTTTCAGGGCAAGATACACTGCCCGAATTTCCAGAACATTGATCTGAAGCGAGGACTCTTGCCGGGTTGAGTCCTGTGGTGGAGAAAAAACCGCTCCCCACCCTGACAGACTTGCGTCCGTCGTGACTACTTCCCAGGATGGGGGTAGGAAGGATTTCCCCTTCGACAATGAAGTGGGAAGAAGCCACCACCGAAGGGAAGCTTTGGTCGCCTGAGAGAGGGAGACGGTCCTGTCGAGGGACGTCGGCTTCCTGTCCCATTTGCGTAGGATGTCCCATTGAAGAGGACGCAGGTGAAACTGCGCGAAAGGGACTGCTTCCATTGCTGCCACCATCTTCCCCAGGAAGTGCATGAGGCGCCTCAAGGGGTGTGACTGGCCTTGAAGGAGAGATTGTACCCCTGTCTGTAGTGACCGCTGCTTGATCAGCGGAAGCTTCACTATCGCTGAGAGGGTATGAAACTCCATGCCAAGGTATGTGAGCGATTGGGCCGGTGTCAGATTTGACTTTGGAAAATTGATGATCCACCCGAAACTCTGGAGAGTCTCCAGGGTAGCGTCGAGGCTGTGTTGGCATGCCTCTAGAGAGGGTGCCTTGATCAACAGATCGTCCAAGTACGGGATCACAGAGTGACCCTGAGAATGGAGGACCGCTACTACAGTAGCCATAACCTTGGTGAAAACCCGTGGGGCTGTTGCCAGGCCGAATGGCAGTGCCACGAACTGCAGGTGTTCGTTTCCTATTGCGAAGCGCAAGAAGCGCTGGTGCTCTGGGGCAATCGGAACGTGGAGATAAGCATCTTTGATATCGATCGATGCAAGGAAATCTCCTTGGGACATTGAGGCGATGACGGAGCGAAGGGATTCCATCCGGAACCGCCTGGTCTTTACGTGTTTGTTGAGAAGTTTCAGGTCTAGGACAGGACGGAAAGACCCGTCCTTCTTTGGGACCACAAACAAGTTGGAGTAAAAACCGTGGCCCTGTTGATGAAGAGGAACAGGGACCACCACTCCTTCTGCCTTCAGAGTGCCCAGCGCCTGCAGAAGAGCCTCAGCTCTCTCGGGAGGCGGAGAAGACCTGAAGAATCGAGTCGGGGGACGAGAGATGAACTCTATCTTGTAACCGTGAGACAGAATGTCTCTCACCCAGCGGTCTTTTATTTGTGGCAGCCAGGTGTCGCAAAAGCGGGAGAGCCTGCCACCGACCGAGGATGCTACTAGAGGAGGTAGAAGTCATGAGGCAGCCGCTTTGTTAGCGGTGCTCCCAATGGCCTTTTTAGGACGTGACTTAGACCGCCATGCATCAGAGTTCCTATGTTCTTTCTGAGACCTTTTGGACGAGGAGAATTGGGACCTGCCCGCGCCCCGAAAGGACCGAAACCTCGACTGCCCTCTCCTCTGTTGGGAGAGGTTCTGCTTGGGCTGGGGTAAGGATGTATCCTTTCCCTTGGATTGTTTGATGATTTCATCCAGGCGCTCGCCAAAGAGCCTGTCGCCAGAAATTGGCAAACCGGTTAAACGCTTTTTTGGAAGCGGAATCTGCCTTCCACTCCCGTAGCCACAAGGCCCTGCGGACTACTACCGAATTGGCGGTCGCAACTGCCGTACGGCTCACAGAGTCCAGGACAGCATTCATAGCGTAAGACGCAATTGCCGAGGTCTGGGAGGTAATGGAAGCCACTTGTGGCGCGGCCGCTTCAATTTTCGCTTGACCTGCTGATATAGCTTGTAGCGCCCATACGGCTGCGAATGCTGGTGCAAAAGAAGCTCCGATAGCTTCATAGATGGATTTCATCCAGAGCTCCATCTGCCTGTCAGTGGCATCTTTAAGCGAGGCCCCATCTTCCACTGCAAGTATGGATCTAGCCGCCAGTCTGGAGATTGGAGGATCCACTTTGGGACATTGAATCCAACCTTTAACCACTTCCGGGAGAAAAGGATAACGTGTATCCTTAAGGCGCTTAGAGAAACTCTTATCCGGACAAGCATGGTGATTCTGGATTGCCTCTCTGAAATCAGAGTGGTCTAGAAACATACTCTGTGTACGCTTGGGAAACCTGAAGCGAAATTTCTCCTGCTGAGAATCAGACTCCTCCGCCGGAGGGGCTGAGGGAAGAATATCCAGCAACTGATGAATGGATGCAATAAGATCATTCACTATGGCGTCCCCGTCTGGAGAATTAAGATTGAGAGCGCTCCCAGGATCAGAATCCTAATCAGCTGTTTCCGCATCATCAACCAGAGAATCCCCCCGCTGAGACCCTAAACAATATGATGTCGAGGGAATTCTAAGCGGGCTCGCTTAGACGATCTGGGGCTAGGTTCTAAGTCCGAACCCTCCGTCTGGGATGTATGAGATACCCCGTGAGGACATTGTTGGTCCAACTGAGGGGGGTCAGGGAACAATGATTCAACAGAGTCCCTTTGCTGAGATACCGGTCTGGACTGCAAGGCTTCTAGTATCTTAGCCATAGTCTCAGAGAGTTGATCCTTAAAGGCTGCAAACTCAGTCCCCGTCACCTGGACAGTGTCAACAGGTGGCTCCCCCTGGGGGTCTTACATGCGGCGCAGGCAACATAATAAGCCTGTGTTTTGGCACCCCTGCCTTTTATGGGCGCCATGCTATAGTTTTCCCTGAGTAACACAATAGGGTATATAGCCAGAAAGAACTGTGCTCATACAGTGTAAATTATATACAGTACACAAATAATGTACCCATACAATACAGCACCATGGGGCTAGCACCACATGTGCTGTTTACCAGCCGCCTAAGCGGTTGTGAGGCCACCAGAGACCGTGTCTGGGTCTCCCATGAATATGTCCCTCTCTGCAGCGTCGGTGGAGCTGACAGGAATGGCTGCGGCGTCCTGACGAGCTGAGGAAGCTGTGGGCGTGGCCTAGAAAGAGCGCGAAACGGGCGCTCATACTGTGTACAGTGAGGGGAGTGGAGCATGTAAATCATACTCCAGCCCTCATTGCTGCTCGCTCCGTGCAGCGTCCCGCCCTTCCCCTGCCTGTCAGGGCTGAGGGCGGGAGAAAAAAAGGGAAACTAGGCCACAATGAAGCCGGGGACTGTAGTAATAAACGCGGCCGCCGTAAAAGCGCGGTCGCGTGAAAGTCCCAGCCGCACCGCAGTGTCCCGTGGCAACGGCGGTCAGTGCGGTAGCCCTTACATATAAACACACTCAGCGACGCTGAGTGTGTAATGGCACATATAGACCCGGTCAGCGCCGCGGTCCCCGGTGCACTAGCACACCCAGCAAAGCTGAGGTGATGCCGTGCGCGGTCCCCATAGGGATACAGAGTACCTTTAAGATGCAGGGCCATGTCCCTGAACGGTATCGGCTCCTATCCATCAGGCTCCACAGGACTTGTGGATGAAGCCCGGTCTCAGTGCCTGGAGACCGATAAGATCCCACTTCACCCAGAGCCCTAAGGGGGATGGGGAAGGAAAAACAGCATGTGGGCTCCAGCCGCCGTACCCGCAATGGATACCTCAACCTTAACAACACCGCCGACAAAAGTGGGGTGAGAAGGGAGCATGCTGGGGGCCCTATATGGGCCCACTTTTCTTCCATCCGACCTAGTCAGCAGCTGCTGCTGACCAATCTGTGGAGCTGTGCTGTGCGTGTCTGACCTCCTTCGCACAAAGCAAAAACTGAGCAGCCCGTGGGAGCACGGGGGGTGTATTGGCAGAAGGGGAGGGGCCTAACACTTTTAAGTGTAGTACTTTGTGCGGCCTCCGGAGGCATAGCCTATACACCCAATTGTCTGGGTCTCCCAATAGAGCGAAAAAGAAAAGGGGGATATGAGATGATGTGGATTCAGCTTTAAAGATCGTTGATGTAGTAGGTTAGTGTGCCTGCCCTATCATTTCTAGTCTTGACAACTGGCAGTACAATTTCAATGAGAAAATTCCGTCAACCTGTAGTCACCACTAGGGGGAGTACTGGAGCTTACTGCATAATAATGGTACAATGCACTCCTCAATATGAGCACAGTGTGCAGCAAGCACCCAACAGTAGTAGCCAAGGTCAACCAGAATTTAATGATTTGGATCATTGTATAAGAAAGAAAACGTAATGATACAAAGATATTTAAAACTAAAAAATAAGTATATATATTGCAACATTTAAACTTTTCATCATAAGTTTAAAAGAATGTTTTTTGTGTTAAATAGTTCAGTGACTACTCGTAATATTGCCCAATACGGGCGTATTTTTTTTTTGTCACCGCCATACATATTTTAAATCCACACAGGGGTCCTTATCAAGCAACCTTGGAAAGGACCATGCATGGCTTAAAGGGGTTGTCCACTGTGGGACGACCCCTGCTTATTGACATCAGTGATGCATAAAAATAACATCTACCCACCTGCCGCAGTTCCTGCATTATCGGTGCTGCTCTTCTCAGCAGGTCATGTGACACTGTATTAAATAGTGGCAGATGTCCGCTCTGATGGAATACTTAAGGGCTGCAGCCGATCAACAGCCACCGATTGGCTGCAGCGGTCACGTGGCACAACAATGTCACATGACACACTCAAAATAGCAGCACCGACATTGCAGGAATGGCACCGCTGCAGGAAGGGAGCACTGATTGTAACTTTGTTTTAAGGGGCATTGAAGCAGGGGGAAGTCTAGTAGTGAACAACCCATTTAAAATATGATGTGGCATTGGTTTAGTGACAATTAAGAGACACTTTATGGAATCAGGAAAGCTTTATTTTCCTCTGTACATATGCAATTTATCTAAAGCAAAGAGGAATTAGAAGCATTTGCATGCGCTAAATTAGCATTAGATCAACTGTCCTATTAGCAAGCAAAGAACGTGAACGTGCGACTTACTGGCAATCATGATTGTTTTCGAGTTGCCCCCCAGACTGTCCTTTAAAAGCCAAGTCAAAATGGAATCTCTGTAAGGCACAAATGGCTGACGTCTTGATCCGGTTGCGCCGCTTCCCGAGGGGCTGCCTGGGATGCCGCTATCCCCCTCGCTCAGGATGCTGTTTATACTTTGTGAGCTACTAGTCATTTGGGAATTCTGAGCTATAATTAAACAGAAAATGTACATTTTTAGATATTAGTGGCAAATAATTAGATAAAGGGGCTCTCCGGAATTAGACAAAACTATAATGACAGTGTGGGCTGTGTGTGGTATGGTAGCGTAGGTTCATTGAAGGGACTAGGACTGAGCTGCAACGTCTGCATGGTGAAAATGTAAAAGAAAAAAACAACACACTTAGATCTAATAGAAAAAAACATTCCATTCTCATAATTAGAGAGCAGAAGAAAAGTATAGCAAATATTCTGCGCATTATCTGTTCCATAGATATTCCGTTTTTTTATTATTAAAAGAAAAAGCCCCTGCTCATTGTGCTTTTAATAACCAATAGTACAATGGTAAAGTGAACATTGTACTATGTCTAATATCAGTGGGAAGTTGGGGTACTACTATGTCTAATATCAGTGAAGAGTTGGGGGACTACTATATTAGGCATTAATGACATATTACCAGGATGTCGCCCTGTAGAAAGAGTGTTCGTTGTTCAAAAATTGCCTACTAGTGCACAGAAGGAAACCAATTACCTAAGAAATAGCGGCTGACTTGGCCATTTGATGGTGAATGAGTCTGATTACTTAGTAATCCGCAGGCATCATATTGCTAGGTTATTCACATGCACACCACCATCTTAGTAAAGCCAAGGGTGAGATCCGATCTATGAGATGCCCTGTGCATATTGTCCCTTGATGAAGCACACATGAAAATGGATAGAGCAGGGCAGACTATAAGGGCAAGCCGTGGACTGCCCTTCTAAAGGCCCCGTTACACGCAACGACGTATCTAACGATATATCGCCGGGGTCACGGATTCCGTGACGCACATCCGGCATCGTTAGCAACATCGTTGCGTGACACCAACGAGCGGCCGTTAATGATGGAAAATACTGACCTTATCGTTGATCGTTGACACGTAGTTCATTTTAAAAAAATCGTTGATTGTTGAGGACGCAGGTTGTTTGTCGTTCCCAAGGCAGCACACATCGCTACGTGTGACATCTCGGGAACGACGAACTACAGCTTACCTGCGGCCGCCGGCAATGAGGAAGGAAGGAGGTGGGCGGGATGTTATGGTCGCTCATCTCTGCCCCTCCGCTTCTATTGGGTGGCCGCTTAGTGACGCCGCACGGACCGCCCCCTTAGAAAGGAGGCGGTTCGCCGGCCACAGCGACGTCGCTAGGCAGGTAAGTCCGTGTGACGGCTCCTAACGATATTTTGCGCCACGGGCAGCGATTTGCCCGTGACGCACAAACGACGGGGGCGGGTAAGCTCGCTAGCGATATTGCTGTGTGTAATGCCCCCTTAACGGTGGGAGCAATTGGGGCACTAGGGACATCTAAGTCTTTCACAGGGAATGGCAGTATTGAGAGAAAAATAACTGCACTGTACGAAAATCAAGACTGGGGATGTCTGTATCTTGGTGACCATCCATGAATTGGTGAGATTGTTCTTTACCTTTGATACTGAATGATACTGCGGCATGGTGGCTCAGTGGTTAGCACTGCAGTCTTGCAGCACTGGGTTCCTGGGTTAAAATCCCACCAAGGTCAACATCTGCAAGGAGTTTGTATGTTCTCCCCGTGTTTGTGTGGGTTTCCTCCAGGTTCTCCGGTTTCCTCCCACACTCCAAAGACATGTTAGGGACTTTAGATTGTGAGCCCCAATGGGGACAGTGTTGCCAATGTATGTAAAGCGCTGTGGAATTAATGGCGCTATATAAATGAATAAATAATATTATTACATTACGGCTACTATATGTGGGGATTTATACCCAATATGTCTGTGACCACTGTCATAGCTCACCAAAATTTATGTTGATATTTATGTAGCCAAGGGTGATGCTTTTTCACAAATGTATACTGATGTCCAGTAACGTCACCACCTTGTTCCCAGAACACTGTCAGGGAATGTGTTACAGAGGCCTAACATCTCATCTGCACTGTGTGTCTAAAGTTTGAATTTGAGCCATTACCCCCCCCTCCCGATTTTTGGAGGTGTAGGGAGGTATTCTGTTTCTCTCTTTTACTCCAGTGTTAAAATGTATTCTTAGCAATCAGTTTATTCTGGTTATAAATTGCTATAACAGCATCTAGAACTGAATGTCTTTTAAACTAGCCCTTTAAGCACTTCCACTTTTTTTTTTTATAAGAGCTAATAAAAGCTACGATTTATACTTTTTCCCTATGCTGATTATCTATTCCATACACATTAAACATATCAATACCAGAGGGTTCAACAGATGTTAGTTTAGTGTGTATGGGAGGTTAACAGAAGGTGGCAGGCACTGCTTGCTCAGCTCGTTTTGTATCTACAATAGACCTCAATTTTCGAGCACCAGACCCCTATAGTAGAACATACCCTTTTAGTGCAGGATGCACCAATCACACTGCTGTAAGATGTGTGAAAAAAAGTTATAACGATCATTGTACAATGATTCATTTCTTCACTACAGGGCAGGTGCAATCACAGATATCTTGTCAGTGTTTGCCTACTGCAGATTTCCCCACTGATGAATACCTAATGCAGAGATGACGATTCCCAGAGTCACCAAGGAGCGGTTGATGTTGGAGCCTTCAGTGAGACGGTCTTTGCAGTAATTGGGAGAAGCTCTTTCACTACAAGAAAAACAAGGATATAACCAACGCTTTCTAGAACATAAACCATCCTCAATGTGCCCGGGTCATACTCACCTGCCCGCCAAGTCCACCAGGTGGATTTTGCTGGCAATTTCTGATGGCAAGTTATCTTCTAACATCGCCTGTGGAGAAAAAGAAGAAGCGAGGAAAGATCACTGAAGATATGCTTACAAAGACTTCATTCCAGATGTCCGCTAAGGCTGGTTTCACACTACGTTTATTTAACATCCGTCCATAACGTTTTTTTAGCGGAAAAACGGATCCAGTGCAAATGCGTTTTCACTTCAATGCATTTGCAATGGACTCGCGTTAACATGCGTTCACCTGCGTTTGCGTGCGTTATAGTGAGGATCCAGCGACTTGCAGTTTTTTAACATCTTTCAAAAACGCTACTTGTAGCGTTTTTGAGCTGCGTCCAAATACTGCATGTCACCGGATCCTGACTAAACAGCATGCAAACGCAGGTGAACGCTGGCATGCTGATAGACAGGATCCTGCTTGCTCTACTGAGCATGCCCAGAACCAGTCTCGCGTGATCTGTCTCTCTCTCCTCCTCCCTCACCCTCTCTATCTCTGTCTTTCCCCCTTCCTCCCCTCCCTCTCTCTCCCACCTGAGAGCTGCGGACACTCGTAACCAAGGTAAATATCGGGTAACCACTTCTCTTAGTTACCCGATGTTTACGTTGGTTACGTGTGCAGGCAGCCCTGCTCCTAGCAGCTGCAGACACTCGTAACCAAGATAAATATCGGGTATCCAAGCCCGATGTTTACCTTGGTTACCAGCGTCTGCAGCTGTCAGAAGCCGGCTCCCAGTCTAGTTCCCCTCACTCCCGATCACATGACTCCAATGCCCGCCCCTAAACATCCAGTGACAGGATCCTGCAAAATAACAGATGCGTTTGCAGGATCCGCTTTTGCAGCAAAAAAACGTTCCTGACGCATGTTAAATAAACGTAGTGTGAAACCAGCCTAAGAGAACAAGAACATCATATATAGAGTTCTCCTGCTAATGGCCAGAGCAAAAGTCCTTCACAATGAGTAGTTCTTAAGGCCGCTTTACACGCAACGATCTTGTTAGTGATGTGACACACCCAGATCGTTGCTACGATTTGCCGAGATCGCTCATAGGTCATTTTGTAGCGGTCACACGTACACATGTCACAAACGACGCTACATCGTTCAGCGATAAATTGTTTGAACAAGCCGGTCGTGTGGGCACCATCACACAGCATTCCTCCCAACGATTCCGACAACGACAGAGGCGTATAATTGTCCATAGCATACACCCTGGCGTGACACCAATCACAGCGAAGGAGGCATGGAGCATTGCTCGTAACGACACGCCCGCATCGCTGATGACGAACGCACTAACGATGTTGTTCGTCGTTGGCAGGGTGTCAAACGTAGCAATTTGTCTGCTGCGTTTGAAACGACGAACAATATTTTGAAAATGAACGACGTTTGAACGATCAACAATTTTTACTAGTTTTACGATCTTTCGGAGTCGCTTGTAGGTGTCACACGCAACGAGGTCGCTAACGACGACGGAAGTGAGTCACGAAAACCGTGACCCCGACAACATATCATTAGATAAATCGTAGCGTGTAACGGGGCCTTTAATCTATTGTGGCCAAAACTGAACTAATCATCTTTCCTCCATCTCACCTACACTCTCCACCTGACCTATCTATTACAATAAATAACACCATGCTCTCGCCAGTACCCAAAGTTCGGTGCCTCGGAGTGACCTTTGACTCTGCCTTGTCCTTCATACCACATATCGAATCCCTCACCACTTCCTGCCGTCTTCAACTCAAAAATATTTCCAGAATCCGTCCTTTCCTCAATTCGCAATCTACTAAAATGCTAGTGCATGCCCTCATAATCTCCCGCCTCGACTAGTGTAACATCCTCCTCTTTTTGGCTCCATGCCAACACGCTCGCCCCTCTCCAGTCCATCCTTAATTCTGCTGCCCGACTGATCCACCTCTCTCCTCAATACCACCCCGCTTCTCCTCTCTACATGTCCCTCCACTGGCTCCCAATCTTCTACCGTATCCAATTCAAACTACTAACACTGAACTACAAAGCTGTGCATAATCTCTCTCCTCCGTATATCTCCGAACTAATCTCCCACTACACTCCAACACGTCACCTCCAGTCCTCCCAAGATCTCCTTCTCTCCTCCTCTCTCATTCGCTCCTCATGCAACCGACTCCAAGACTTCTCCCGAGCATCCCCAGTCTCCTGGAACTCGCTGCCTCAACACGTCAGACTATCCCCTACCCTTGCAATCTTCAAACGGAACCTGAAAACTCATCTGTTCAGAAATGCCTACAATCTACAATGAACTCACTGCCGCCCGACCACCGTGCGGAGCTGCCGCCCGACCACCGTGCGGAGCTGCCGCCCAATCTACACCCCACCTACTGTCTCCTCCCCATAATCCTATAGAACGTAAGCCCGCAAGGGCAGGGTCCTCTTCCTTCTGTACTAGTCTGTCTATTGTAACTTGTAGATGTACTCTGTATGTAACCCCCTTCTCATGTACAGCACCATGGAATCAATGGTGCTCTATAAATAAATAATAATAATAATCTGGTCAATGTACTACACACTCAGCCATTCAATTAACTGGCAGGCATACAATACTACACTTTCCCAGCAGTTTATTTATTTCACTATCACACCCATAAGAAGGAACCTGTATGGATTAAGACAATAGACACAAATTTGGCATCAGATACAAAGTACATTCAACTATACCAGGCAATCATAGTTTTACACTGGAAGGGGTTGTGTCATACAAGAGACCACTGACCAAAAAAAGCCCCTGTGCAAGAACAATTTATGGGCCCTTTGCAGTTTAAGAGTTCGTCACAATTAACATTTCGGTCTGTTTTGGAGGTGGATGTGACCCCCTTACCTCTTAGGTCCCTGTGCAGCCACACAGGTTGCATCAATTATATATCTACCCCTGTATGACACATTTATATCATATCCACAAAAGAATGCATAAATATCTGATCTAAGGGTCCAACTTCAGAGACACACTTGTCTATGTCCAGAACAGGGGTCCCTTGATTGTCCGTTCTGGCTGGCATCCGACCTGCCGCATTTTCTCAGCTGTATTCAAAACTATATAAACCCATAGCAATGAATGGAGAGAGCGCACATGAGAGGCAACGTCTCCGCTCACTAATGGTCAGACGCCAGCTGGTGCTTGGGATAGGTGGACTTCAGTTCTGGAGATATCTGCAGGTCCCAGAGTGGCTTATGACATAAATATCATTCGTGAATAACTTTTATCAAAATATCGATGGGTGCCACGGTGGTGCAGTGGTTAGCACTGTACTGTGGGCAGCACGATGGCTCAGTGGTTGGCTCTACAGTCTTGCAGCCCTAGCGGTCCTGGGTTCATTCCCACCAAGGACAACATCTGCAAGGAGTTTGTATGTTCTCCCCGTGTTTGTGTGGGTTTCCTCCGAATTCTCCGGTTTCCTCCCACACTCCAAAGACATACAGATGGGGAATTTAGATTGTGAGCTCCAATGGGGATAGTGTTGCTGATGTATGTAAAGCGCTGTGGAATATGTTAGCGCTATAGAAAAATAAAGATTATTATTATTATCCCAGAACATTTCTTAACAGAATAGAAGTAATCTCTCACCAGATCTATACTGCCCAATCTGAGAACAGTATAAAGGATTGATGAAAGACCCAGATTCCAGCGCTGTGGAACTTACAGGATGACTTGCAGTAGTTGTAGAAATTCACAGTTTATCTGATGGCGTGCAGGCTGATCAGTGTAGTCTGCACAATGTGGTGAGTGCGCTGAGTAGTCAGCTGTATCCTTCTGCTGCGGCTTCACGCACTGCTGATTGACCGCTTTCTTTCATAGCGCAGTATAGAAATAAAGTTGTAAATCAGAGGGGGAAGAGCCAACCACTCAGCTTTACGCTATCCAGTAAGTGACAAATCGCTGGAATTGAGGCATCCATCACTTCTGTAGGCTGCCCTCACACAGAGCAGTATAAACCTGTTGACATATTTCCTAAAATGGGAAGAGATGCTAGTTCTCTATGCTATGCAGTTACAGACATAGTGGGTAAGTCATTAAAGGGGTGGTCTAGGTTTGGCACAAAAGTCTGCAGTCACTCTGTGTAACTGCAGACTTATAAACTCTCACAGAGCGCACAGTGCGTGCTGTCACGATTCACAGGTGTTCATGTGACAACAGGTAAGCACTATGCATATTCCCAACCACACTCTGACTAGACAATGCTTGTGAATTGGGTGAGGCCGTGTATCTAGTCAAAGTGTGGCCAAAAGTATGCGAATCGCATGATCGCCCAGTCTCGCCGCCAGCACCAAAGAATCCTGGCAGCGCGTGGAGTGCACTGTGACAAGCAGCAAGATAGCGTGACTGCAGACTTTCGGATTAAGACTGGACAACTCCTTTAAAGAGGTTGGCCACTACTTTTATAATTATGGCATGTTTTTCGGATAGAATCAATGTCTGATCAACCGGGGTCCGACACCAAGCACCCCCACCCAGCAACTGTTCTCAGTGCGGGCTGTGGCAGCAGGCAGCCAGAAATTCTGTTTCCAGAGCTGCCCCATCTTCTGATAGTAACTGCATCGTATTGATTTGAATGGGAGACAGATGTGCAGTACCTGACTGTGGCCACTACCAGAAGTCGGGAGCAGCTCCGGAACTGAGCATTTCTAGCTGCCTGCTTCCACCTCCGGGACCGAGAAGAGCAGGGGGTGCCGGGTGTCAGACACCAGCCGATCAGACATTGATAATTCAGACAGACATTCTTATCTTAAGAATAGGTCATCAATGTTAAAGTAGTGGAGAACCACTTTAAAGGCCCCTTTACACACTGAGACTTTCTAGCGATCCCACCAGCGATCTCAACCTGGCCGGGATCGCTAAAAAGTCTCTGGTGAGCCGCTGGTGAGCTGTCAAACAGGCATACCTGGAAAACGCAGCGATACGGACCTGCAGAATGACCTAGCTAGTCATTGAGGACGTTGTAAAGCAGCTTTTTGAAAGGGAAGTCGCTAACGAAGTCTCTGTAAAGGCCCCACTGGAGACTTTTTAGCGATCATGCTGCACAGAGGGAAACAAAGGACCAAAGAATGGTCCTGAGAGATGTGTAGCGATCAGCAACTTCACAGCAGGGGCCAGGTCGCTGATGTGTTCACACACTGCAATGTCGCTGGGGAGGTCGCTATTACGTCACAAAACCGGTGACGTTACCGCAATGTCGTTTGCGATGTTGCAGTGTGTAAAGGGGCCTTAAGTCTGTGGTGAAAAGAAGAATGAAAATCTGAAGTGAAAACAACTTGCTATGTACAAAATCATCAAATTGTAATGATTCACAAGAATTGGGATTGTGCAGCAATTACCTGGGTGTACTGGATGGTAAAGATGGCATGAGAGCGGCTACTGGCATCATGGACATGGGTAGCTGCGGTTATTCTACAATGAGAAACAACATATTACAAGCCAGTTATTTTCTATAATAGCTGATAACAATTAACTGGGTCCCTAAGAACACGCAATATGCATTTACAATGTGTATATGCATAGGTAAAGCCTTATGCTGCTCCCCTATATCTTGTTATAGGCTTTTGTATGGTTTTAATTTGTAGAAATTGTGTTTGTCATTCGGAGTTCACCTTTGCACTCGCTGGGTGTCATGGCGGCGTTGGACTCTGTTCACACTGCAGAGTCCAACAAATAGCCTGGGATCACTTAGTTGCACAGCCTGTTATCGGCTGGTTATGGCTTCACTGCTCTCCAGTACAGCAGGAGTTAATTTCTGCTGGCTTGTGATCATCTGCTGGAAGCTCAGGCTGCTGATTACCATCCTCCGCTACCTTCACCCTTTATAAGGTTCTGGATTCTGGGGCTGAGTGCCAGATATAGCTTCTGCTTCCTCGGTTCCTGTGGTTATCCAGTTCTATGGTCATCTACAAGTTGCGGTTCTGGGTGGTGTGTGAGTTCTAAAACATCGAACATCAATACTAAGATAGAGTCCTCTAATCAATTATCAAATTTTTCATTACCTTAAAAACAATAATTTTATTGAAAATTTATGCCACAAACACAGTACACACAATTTTTATTTTATATATGTTGATATAAGAAGATAAGGTGGGAATTCATATACTCCCTACTCTTACCCTTCCTGAAATACGGGGGTCGGCGTCCTAAAAATACGTGGCGCCCCCGTTCCTCGACAACTAATCTCTGTGCTGACCCTCCTCTATCTATAAGTACACGATGCTCCTGTATAATAGTGGGCCATCTATGGACTAAAATACAGCAAAAAAACTTTTAATTATTGATACAGATATATTCTTCTAAAACTGGTAGTTGACTAAAACTAGGACCATCCCATTATCAAATGACAGAGAAGAACTGACGATAGTACTCTCTATGAGAGTGCATGTACCTTTTCTTGTGGGCTCCTGTTACCCACTATTATACAGGAGCACTGGGTACTTATAGATAGAGGAGGGTCAGCACAGAGATTAGTCGACGAGGAACGGGGGCGTCACGTATTTTTAGGACGCCGACCCCGTATTTGAGGAAGGGTAAGAGTAGGGAGTATATGAATTCCCACCTTATCTTCTTATATCAACATATATAAAATAAAAATTGTGTGTACTGTGTTTGTGGCATAAATGTTCAATAAAATTATTGTTTTTAAGGTAATGAAAGATTTGGTAATTGGTGTGTGAGTTCTCCAGTTGTGCATTTATTTTCTACTCCTTTTGTGTTACTTCCCAGTTCACATACTGTCCCTCCTTTGTGTTTGAGTGCCATGTGCACGAGTTTTTGATTACCCTTGTGTGTGCCTATTTGTGGGGGTTTCGTTTCTGGGTTTCCAGCCCACTCCCTAGGTTGGGGAGGAGTAGTATCAGGGTTCGGACAGGAGACAGGGTCACGCTGGGGGCTTGAACCTGGCTACCATCGAACCTACCTTCGAGATAAGGGACAGTGCAGGAGCCCCAGTCTAAAGGCCCTGTCACACACAGATAAATCTTTGGCAGATCTGTGGTTGCAGTGAAATCATGGACATATTGTTCCATTTGTACACAGCCACAAATCTTGCACTGATAGTCCACAATTTCACTGCAACCACAGATCTGCCACAGATTTATCTGTGTGTGTGACAGGGCCTTTAGGGTCAGCCTAGGACCCCTTGTTCCATCAGTACTAAAGGCCCCGTCACACTAAGCAACATCGCTAGCAACATCGCTGCTAACGAACAACTTTTGTGACGTTGCTAGCGATGTTGCTGTGTGTGACATTCAGCAACAACCTGGCCCCTGCTGTGAGGTCGTTGGTTGTTGCTGAATGTCCTGGGCCATTTTTTAGTTGTTGCTGTCCCGCTGTGAAGCACAGATCGCTGTGTGTGACAGCGAGACAGCAACAACTAAATGTGCAGGCAGCAGGAGCCGGCTTCTGCGGAGGCTGGTAACCAATGTAAACATCGGGTAACCAAGAAGCCCTGTCCTTGGTTACCCGATATTTACCTTTGTTACCAGCCTCCGCCGCTCTCACTGTCAGTGCCGGCTCCTGCTCTGTGCACATGTAGCTGCAGGACACATCGGGTTAATTAACCCGATGTGTCCTGTAGCTAGGAGAGCAGGGAGCCAGCGCTAAGCATTGTGCGCTGCTCCCTGCTCTGTGCACATTTAGCTGCAGCACACATCGGGTAATTAACCCGATGTGTGCTGTAACTAGGAGAGCAGGGAGCCAGCGCTAAGCAGTGCGCGCTGCTCCCTGCTCTGTGCACATTTAGCTGCAGTACACATCGGGTAATTAACCCAATGTGTGCTGTAGCTAGGAGAGCAGGGAGCCAGCGCTCAGTGTGCGCTGCTCCCTGCTCTCTGCACGTGTAGCTGCGTGCACTGGTAACCAAGGTAAATATCGGGTTGGTTACCCGATATTTACCTTAGTTACCAAGCGCAGCATCTTCCACGCGGCGCTGGGGGCTGGTCACTGGTTGCTGGTGAGCTCACCAGCAACTCGTGTAGCGACGCTCCAGCGATCCCTGCCAGGTCAGGTTGCTGGTGGGATCGCTGGAGCGTCGCAGTGTGACATCTCACCAGCAACCTCCTAGCAACTTACCAGCGATCCCTATCGTTGTTGGGATCGCTGGTAAGTTGCTTAGTGTGACGGGGCCTATAGCCCGTGACAGTATTGTTCATCCCCAGAAACCAATCAATGCATAATAAAACCAACAGCAACAGTAAAGGCCCCGTCACACTAAGCAACATCGCTAGCAACATCGCTGCTAATGAACAACTTTTGTGACGTTGCTAGCGATGTTACTGTGTGTGACATCCAGCAACAACCTGGCCCCTGCTGTGAGGTCGTTGGTTGTTGCTGAATGTCCTGGGCCATTTTTTATTGTTGCTGTCCCGCTGTGAAGCACAGATCGCTGTGTGTGACAGCGAGACAGCAACAACTAAATGTGCAGGCAGCAGGAGCCGGCTTCTGCGGAGGCTGGTAACCAATGTAAACATCGGGTAACCAAGAAGCCCTGTCCTTGGTTACCCGATATTTACCTTTGTTACCAGCCTCCGCCGCTCTCACTGTCAGTGCCGGCTCCTGCTCTGTGCACATGTAGCTGCAGCACACATCGGGTTAATTAACCCGATGTGTGCTGTAACTAGGAGAGCAAGGTGCCAGCGCTAAGCATTGTGCGCTGCTCCCTGCTCTGTGCACATGTAGCTGCAGGACACATCGGGTAATTAACCCGATGTGTGCTGTAACTAGGAGAGCAGGGAGCCAGCGCTCAGTGTGCGCTGCTCCCTGCTCTCTGCACGTGTAGCTCCGTGCGGTGGTAACCAAGGTAAATATCGGGTTGGTTACCCGATATTTACCTTAGTTACCAAGCGCAGCATCTTCCACGCGGCGCTGGGGGCTTGTCACTGGTTGCTGGTGAGCTCACCAGCAACTTGTGTAGCGACGCTCCAGCGATCCCTGCCAGGTCAGGTTGCTGGTGGGATCGCTGGAGCGTCGCAGTGTGACATCTCACCAGCAACCTCCTAGCAACTTACCAGCGATCCCTATCGTTGTTGGGATCGCTGGTAAGTTGCTTAGTGTGACTGGACCTTAAGATAAAAAAAAAATAAACATTGACCTGGAGACATTACCTGTTCTCCATTCCTTGCTCTAGGAGAGCCACAACTTGTTCATAATCAGTGACTACATGCTGTGACAACCCTATAACATTAAAAGACATCAAAGCAGATTAATTAGTGTGAAAACCAGAACCAGATACAGAAATAAGCAATAATAATACATTGTAAAATCTTTCTCAGGACACAAGTGATTCTTCAGTCAATGTGGTAAGAACAGTTGAAGGAATGATGACTACGTGCACACGGTGAGTATTTACAGCATATTTTTCTGCAGAAGAAGGATTTGTAAAATAGGCAAGTTTTGGAACCGTTTTTAAGTGCGTTTTTTTCCCCATATGTTGGAATGGGTGAAATACACTGAAAAACATTGAAGAAACGAACATGCTGCAGATTGGGGAAAAAAACACTTTGATTGTTCAAATCTGCAAGGGAAAAATGAGCAGCGTCTGTTTGAGATTGCAGAAATGTCATTCACTTTGCTGAAAATGTAAAATCGCGTTTTATTTTCCCACAAGCCCTAAAAGGGTAGATATCTTCTTTATAAAACAAACATATGTGAAGCAGTAATACTATATAACAAGGGCATAACTAGAGTTCTGCTATTTCAAAAAGTTTGGGATATTCACTAGGGGGCAGCATTGCATCATAATGAGGCCAATAACGGTCTTCACCGTGCGGACCGCAGCCCTGAATATAGATATCCAGTTACTTTATATAGGGTGGAAATATATAGTCCCACATATGTTGTTTCATTGCTCTCTGCATGTATGGTGCCAATGCTAGGGGCGGCCTTGAACTACCAGTCACATAAAAAGGAGAGAAAAAATTTACTTTTTACGGTGTGATAATTTGCCTGATATTTGGGGTCCGTGCGCCCCTTGAGCCCTGGAACTAGCCATAATACAGAGCATCATCAATTGGGCCAAAGATTAGTATCTGCTTGCATACAACAGCATCATCCAAGGGTTGTGGCACCAGGGGCTGCAATCACAATTAGGACTATAGCAAACTAGTACCAGCGGAAATCGGTGAAGATGTCATCTACATCAGTGTGCTAAGTCCCAGCACACGCAATTTGCCCTGATGGGCATCACAGCATTTTGTATCTTTTTCAGCCATCAACAATGTCCTTCTCTGAATTTTCAGTTTGGTTTCGGAGACCCATGATGCTTTCTACTTAACTGATTGGAAACCCTCATGCCTCGAGGAGACGTCCTCCACAATCGCTGCTATTCATCTAACGGCTTACCACACTGTCATGTGCTGAATATCACAATTTTCCCATAAAGACAAACTGTATTGTTTTTACTAACTGAATTTAAAAACTGTACAGAGGCGACAATTTCAGGCTGTTTCGGTAACTAAAGAAAAAAAGGGGTAAGACCCTCCCAAGCCGTAGATTTACTAACACTGCTATACATGAAAGTGGAACTGTGCAGCCTGGCAACTGTTTACGGACACCCCAACTTACCCCAAATAGATGATGTGTGGAGAGTCAAGGGTCAGAAAGTTGCAATATCAAAGACTAATACTTTAGTTTTCAGGAGAAATAAGGGCTGTCGGATGTGTCTGGCAGCAACTTTTTCCTTTCTCCCCATTGAAAATATATGAACCTGGGCCAAGGCGAACGATCCAGTGTATAGGAGAGTCAGGAGAGATTGCCGAGCCAACGTTCTTCCAACAGCTAGCTCATAAAATCTAAAATAGCTTTTTGTCATATGTAGTAATTAATATGACAATAAAAAGGGCTTGTTATGAAGGGTATAAAGATAAATACATGGTGGAAATTTTGGGTGACTGGGGAAGCCATCAGCTTCCCTATATGTGGGCTGTGTGGCATATGTGATTTGGTCTACCGACGGCTGTTCCCTTCCTAACATGCTTTGCACATATGTTCTCTTCCCCATTATATTTGGAACATACGGCCCCTTCCCCATCATACCTTGCACATATGGCCCTTACTCCATCATACCTTACACATATGGCCCCTTTCTCCATCATACCTTACACACAGTGCTTTTTTTGCGGTGGTACGCGCTGGTACGGCGTACCGGAAAATCTGAAGAGTGCTGAGGATAAGTACCTCTGGCTCTGTCCACAAGGCTAATTTGTAAATTTGCTATATCATCAGCCATTGGCTGGAGCAGGGTGACCCTGTGTCTCCCCCCCCTCCGATCTGATTGGAGCTAGCATCCATGTGACGCTATCCCTCCAATCAGATGTGGAGGGGCGGTGGGTGCCCGCCCTCTTCAAGATGTTCATGGACGCTGAAGATCGATGTTACAGCCGGTCACCCCGATCTGCTGCCATCCGGTAAGGTATTTGCTCCCCTCTGCTGTCTTCCACTCCACACCCCGACCTCCGTTGCCCCCCGTCGTCCGATTCAACCTCCCCCACCGACCTCCGCTCCCTCCCACCTGCCCTGTAATCACTGTGCTGAACCTGCCGCCGGCGATCAGGTCCCCCAGTACTCGCCCCCCCGTCCCATCACCCAGTGCTCACCCCCCCCTGCTTCCGCCTGCTACCACTGGCGCCATGTACGCTCCCAGCTGCTAAGCGGAAACACTAGAGAAAAAAAATCTCACGCTTACCGGTCTGCAGCCTCCCAGGACACGTCTGATCGGCTTCAGGACCTGCCGGTAATCAGCTGATGCAGTCACGCTATGGCATCAGCTGACAGTCTAAGTCCAGCGGTGGGGCCGACTTTTTACTGCCCAGCTGGTTTAAGCGATCAGGTGATGCTCTGAGGTGACTGCAGCAGCTGATTACCGGCGGCTCCTGGAGCGATCAGTCGTGTCCCGGGAGTTTGCAGACAGGTGAGTAGTTGTTTTTTTTTGCACTGATGCATCAGCTGATTTTCTAAACGGCTTTTATACAATCAGCTTATGTGTGATGTGATTCATGTCCTTTAACCTGACATCATCTGATCGCTTTGCCTTCCAGCAAACCGATCAAATGATATTGGATCCGGATTGGATGGCGCGGGATCCTTGACCCAGAATTACTGCGGAGGGGGGTTCTTTATTTCAATAAAGATGGAGTCACTAATTGTGTTGTGTTTTATTTCTAATAAAAATATTTTCTCTGTCTTGTGTTTTTTTTTATCTTTACAAGAAATTCATGGTGGCCATGTCTAATATTGGCGTGACACCATGAATTTCGGGTTTAGGGCCAGTTGATAACATACAGCTGGCCCTAAACCCTTATTACCCAGCGAGCCACCCGTCACCAGAACCGCTGTAAGAGTTGGATACAGCACCAGAATATAGTGCTTCTATGAAAGCGCCATTTTCTGGGGAGGCTGCGGACTGCAATTCGCCGCAGGGGTGCCCAGAAAGCTTGGGCACTCTGCGCTGAGGATTCCAATCCCCAGCTGCCTAGTTGTACCTGGCTGGACACAAAATTTGTGCGAAGCCCACGTCATTTTTTTTTCTTAAATTATTTCATGAAATTCATGAAATAATTAAAATAAGGGCTTCCCTATATTTTTGGTTCTCAGCCGGGTACAAAGAGGCAGCTGGGGGTTGGGGGCAGCCCGTACCTGCCTGCTGTACCTGGCTAGCATACAAAAATATGGCAAAGCCCACGTCATTTTTTATTTTTTTTTTTTACATTTTACGTTTTTGGGCAAAAAACTCCTGCATACAGTCTTGGCTGAAGGATGCTGAGCCTTGTAGTTCGGCAGCTGCTGTCTGCTCTCCTGCATACACTAGTGGATGGAGTATGCTGAGCCTTGTAGTTCTGCTCCCCCTGCCTCTCTCTCCTGCATACACTAGTGGATGGAGTATGCTGAGCCTTGTAGTTCTGCTCCCCCTGCCTCTCCTGCATACACTAGTGGATGGAGTATGCTGAGCCTTGCAGTTCTGCACCCCCTGCCTCTCTCTCCAGCATACAGTACCGTAAATAGTATGTAGTAAACCGTGCACAGGATCTCCCCGCAGCACGACAGCAACGACAGCACCCCCTCCCACTCCTCAAACTCGGCCCGGCTGACAGATCCTCCCCACCCCCCCTCCTCAATCTTGGCCGCCGGCGCCTAACAGCACCCCCCACACACACTCCTCGTCTTAGAGATGCGTACCAGCAAATATTTTTTTACAAAAAAAGCACTGGTTACACATATGGCACTTACTCCATCATACCTTACACATATGGCCCCTTCTCCATCATACTTGGAACATATGGCCCCTTCCCCATTATACCTTGTACATAAAGCCCCTTCTCCATCATACTTTGAACACATGGCCCCTTCCCCATGATATCTTGTACATATGGCCCTTACTCCATCTTACCTTGCACATACGGCCTCTTCCCCATCATACCTTGCACATATGGCTTCTTCCCCATCATACCTTGCACATATGGCCTCTTCCCCATCATACCTTGCACATATGGCCCCTTCCCCATAATACCTTGCACATATGGCCTCTTCCCCATCATACCTTGCAGATATGGCCCCTTCCCCATCATACCTTGCACATTTGGCCCATTCCCCTTCATACCTTGCACATATGGCCCCTTCTCTGGGTGTTCACGGACCCGCAGTGTATAAGGTTTCTTTTGCTCAGATTGATGCAGTAAATCCCGGACACGTTCATTATAAATTTCTAGAAAACTTAAGCAAAAAAGTTTTAAAATGATTACTACATACCAACCTTAGATGATAATTGTGTTAGGTCTTTATTTAATCCATTGAGAAAAACAAAGTACTGTATAATTTTTTTTTAGCAAAGTAAATAGTAAAGCTGCTCTCTATTATGACACTTAAAAGGAATTTGTCAGGAGAATTTTACTATTTAATCTGAGGACAGCATAGTGTAAGGGTTAAAACGCTGAATTTAGTGATGTGTCACTTATTAAGCTGTGCCATGTTGTTTACTTACAATGAAGCTTTTATCACCAGGAGATTATCACTGACAGGACTGTAGTGCACTGAACCCTGGTCCAACCAACCCCTGCTCCTCTGATAAGCAGCTCACTGTAAATATACAATGTACACAGGGAGCTGTGGTGTGGGCGGGGTTAGCCTTGTGAGCTCTG
Source organism: Anomaloglossus baeobatrachus (assembly GCF_048569485.1). NCBI lineage: Eukaryota > Metazoa > Chordata > Amphibia > Anura > Aromobatidae > Anomaloglossus > Anomaloglossus baeobatrachus. Next base: position 41,439,908 of record NC_134364.1, on the reverse strand, counting down.
CTATGTGCTGCATCTAAGAACTCGGATTCTGTCACAAATGCTGCACTCAGTAAATTACTGGATTCATCAATGGATTCAGGGTCTCTTCCTATATTATGTTGCTCTCAGAAAATTTGTTGACATCCAGTCTCAAGTGTATACTAATATATATATTATATATACACACACTCACTCATATATATATTATCCGGTGTATATGCCCTACCTGTCTTAGGTCTTTTGCATTTCTATCACACCAAGAAAGCACCAATATTTTGGAAAAACTTTCTTCATTGAGTATGACTCACCTCACTTCAATCCGGCTTGAGGATGGAGAGCCTGGAGAGCCGTCATTATAACTGAACAGACCCTGCAACAGTGGATTGGAAAACATGACCATAATGTACACATATGTAAGTCAAATTATATTTAAAGAGGTCCTGTCACCGGTCCAAAATGACCAGTATTTGCTCTTATTTTACTCACGGTGCTTCCCTGCTTATGGTTTTTTAAAAATCTGACAAATGGTTCCAGAGATATGGGCATTTATATTTAGTAAAGCTGAGTGGAGGATACCGGCATTAGCATTAATTATCATGGCCTACACTAAGTGGGTGTAGTACACTTGGTAATTATGAATAGCAGCCCAAATACGCACCCCTGGGACTCCTGTGAGCCTCGCCCCTGGGACTCCTGTGAGCCGCGCCCCCAGGGAAATCCTGTGGGACGCACCTCCAGGGAAATCCTGTGAGCCACGCCCCCTAGAATTGTGTGAGCCGCACCCCCAGCGAAATCCTGGGAGCCACTCCCCCGGGATATCCTGTGAGCCGCACCCCCGGGGGAATCCTGTGAGCCGCGCCACCGGGGGAATCCTGTGAGCCGCGCCACCGGGGGAATCCTGTGAGCCGCGCCACCGGGGGAATCCTGTGAGCCACGCCCCCGGGGGAATCCTGTGAGCCGCGCCACCGGGGGAATCCTGTGAGCCACGCCACCGGGTGAATCCTGTGAGCCACGCCACCGGGGGAATCCTGTGAGCCGCACCCCCAGCGAAATCCTGGGAGCCATTTCCCCAGGATATCCTGGGAGCCGCGCCCCCGGGGGAATCCTGGGAGCCGCGCCCCCGGGGGAATCCTGGGAGCCGCGCCCCCAGGGGAATCTGGTCAGCCGCGCCCCCGGGGGAATCCTGAGAGCCGCGCCCCCATGGGTGAATCCCGTGAGCCGTGCCCCCGGGGGAATCCCGTGAGCCGCGTCCCCGGGGGAATCCTGTCAGCCGCGCCCCCGGGGGGGAATCGTGTGAGCCGCGCCCCCGGGGGAATCCTGTGAGACACGCCCCCTTGCTTAAATGCATAAAAATTAGCAGCAAATAATAATCACCATATCTCCGGAACCGTATGGGGGTTAAAATAAATAAATAATAATAAATAATAATAATGTGGAGCAGCAGATGTAATATAAGTGCAAAAACTGCCCACTTTTGAGCTGGTGACAGATCCTCTTTGTTGTACAGTATAAAGTATGCAAAAATACCATGACTTTCAGTTGAATTCCTTTGGGTGTTGTCTATTGTATTTACCTATATTTATTGCATATTTACCGTTATGTAGTGGATTGTGTGCCTGCATTAATAATATGTTTACGCATGCTTGAACTCTGTGTGTGCCTGTATTTTATTATATGAATATCTATGCCTGTGTTTACCCCATTGCATGCACATCCCTGCGCGTACTGTACAATTATATTTACTATATGTGAATTTACTATTATTTGGAATTCCTGCCTGTATTTACTAAATATATGAGATGTACTCTATTTTTTAAAATGCAGAATGTACTTACCTCACATATGCGTGGAGTCAGTCCAATTGATGCCTATATAGACAACATAAAATGAAAAAATAAAAAAAAAGTTTAACAGTAAAAAAAGTAATAAAACAAAATCATACGCCTGATGAAATCACACAACATACTTGCAAAAATCATTAGAAACTAATCCATATTGGGTGTAAAGGACAAAGCATTTATTTTTTTTGTTCTATTGTTACATTTCAAAAGTTAACATTTTTTTTTCTGTAAATGAATGAAGATATGATTTTATAGGCCATTATTTTAAATAAAAAAAAAAATAAAAGTTAATATAAAGATACACAATGGTAAATTAGCAGGGACTAGAGTGGATTCTGAGGCATCAGTATTGTCTTCACATTCCAAATCACAAGAATAGTTCCAAGCTCCAGGAATAGAAAAAACTGAGCATTTTTGTCAGGCATGGACTTGGGGGAAGGTCCGGCATGGGGGAAGACAAAGAACAAACTGGTTTCACCGCAACAAACAAGGGGTACACCGGGGACACTTTAACAATGGTGGGCCCTGGTGCTAGGGAAGGGGATGATGGGACACCTCCTGCTCTCACCATTAGCTGTACCCTACTCTCACAGCCTATACAGGTTCCACATCTGTCGCCGAGCAGGATACCTGAGGCCCTGGGAGACTCTGTAATAACCCTGGCTAGTGAGCTGGCAGGTGAGGATCACTAGTACCTCCACTGCACTAATACAACAAGAAGGGAAAGTATGAGAGAGGAAATAAAGGATAAAGCCCAACTTTATGGCTGCAGTCACACACCGCTACACTGCAACAAGGGCTCCAGCAGCTCCTTCCACCTCGAGACCTAGCTTCAGAAAGAATCAGAATACCTCTACTGGGAGATGTGACCATATAATGGGGAAGGGAGTGGTCACTGGAAGCACCTGAGGCTAGGAGTCAAAAGCTGCTGGAAAGCAAAACTAATATTAACCCTTTCAGCATCAAAGGAAAGGGAATAACGTTTAATGTAAGGAGTCTCAGATGGCAAGATGAACGTGCCAATTTTGCTCCATAATCTTTACAAATGAAATGCAAGCCAATAGGCCTCATATAAACCTGTAATGGGGCTTATTGCAGTTCATATTGATGCATGAATGTACAATCACTTACTGGAGTGCCCATCATGGTGTACGTCTTCCCTGAGCCAGTCTGTCCATAGGCAAACAAACACACGTTATAGCCCTTAATGGCTTCTGAAAGAATTGTGGTACCAAGGTCCTGGAATACCTGAAGACACAAAAAATAAAAAGAACATAGGAGCTTAATACAAGAGAACACGTCTGGTCATATCTGTTGCCGTCTTTTAGGATTGAGCTCCTTGACCAATTCAGATCATGTTTTTAAACAGTTTTGTAACATTGACTATGTGTTTGATATTCCCAAATCAAATAATTTATTTTGTTTTAAAAATAGTTAAATCTTAAATTACATGATGAAGGATTATATGTTTATACTCACTATATTATATGTACATACACACAGAATTTTTTCTCAATATATGTTCAAAAGTATTTAGACACTTATCTAGTTACGCTCTACCCAAAACACACCCTGTAACTAATGATAACGTTTAGCTATCTAGGCTCGCCACGGAAAGAAGACCCAGAAAAATTAGGATCCAGCTTAAGAGAGGGCAGGAGCTTCCCCAGTGATAAGAGGGATTGTTGAGTGCCTGTCTTGCTAAATTCTCCTAAAAAAGGGGCATAAAGCCCGTACTTACGAAGTGCTCACTGATATCCTAATCAGGCACGAATACTAAGATTCTTTATAGCAAGATATTATTTATTTTAATAGCACATGAATAATCAATGGTACATAGGCATTAGAACTACTTTATAGTCATAGAATCTTATACAATAACAGAAATATGCATCAACATTACCGTATGTTGTAGCACGCCTTTCTCATCGGAGGGACTCGATTAGTGAGAAGGAAAACAATCCGGCCTCTGCATCACAGGCGCAGTGCGTCCACTTTGAGCGTCCTGGAAATGTCCCTAATCTCACTAAGCGAGCCCTGTATTTTTATAGGAAACTTTGTACGTCGTGTGCACTGAGTATTGCAAATGGTAACAAGCATGTGATTGCTGAGTCATGGTCATATAACCTGATCACACACTGCTGTGGGCACCAGTAGCTTCCTGCACATTTTGCCAGCTGACCACTGGCTGACCACTAGTTTCCTGGATATTTTGCAATGAGCCGTGAATTTTACATGTCAGTTTCCTACACATGTCTTTAACTAACCACGAGTTTCCTGCATGTTAAACTGTAAGCGTTCCTTCCTCATAGTGGTTTGTTCAAGACTTACTAACACATATACTCTTAATCATGGTGAAATTGGGTCAACCAGAGGACACCTCTCTGATACTGAGTTTTGGATGGATCAAATAATACCTGTGATCACTATCTTTTGATTAGGATCCCTATCTAATCACACTCATTCTTTCAGTCATATCACATTGGTATCACAGTGTCCCATCAGCCAGACCCACAGTGATCAGATGAGATTGAAGGGCTGTTTTTGATTAAACAAACACTTTAACGAGTTATTGATATCAAGAACATGTAAATTTTATGCAAGAATATTTATGATGAACAAAAGCCAGATCTGTGCAGTACATGTGTATTTTACTAGGACTGGTTCCAGTGAAAATCAACTACACCCTAATCAACAGGGAAAAAGACAAAGCCTGTTCAATGTCTTGTCATGCTGGAAAACAAAAGGGTGGATTGGTTTATCCTTCAATCTGTCTACACAAGTTCTGTTTGTTTCTTCATTTTAATTAAAACCTCCCAGATTACAAAATGAAAAAAATCACTTTAGTGCTGGTCACCAAGACTTTGTTCAGTTACTTGTCGAATCGCTTACATTACTCCAGTCCCTGATCTGCCTATAGTCCCCGCTGTGTACCTATGCATCATCTATGTGTACATACAGAAAGATCGTGGCCTGGGCTAATGCACATAAAGCCAGCAAGACGCAGGACAGTGCAATTATGTGACCACTTGAGAGTAGTATCAAAAGAAACCCTTTACCCATAGTGTTTGTATACAGCCTCAGATTTGGTACAGAACATGTTCAATGAGGTCACCTGAGGTCAGGTTACCTGCGGTCACAGGTGAAGGACTGTGGGAACCTCCAGCTGTGACCGCATATAACCTGAGTGACATGACGGCGCATCACTGTGGCTCAGTCATTCTCTGTCTGAAGCCCACAGTGGGCGGTCAAGTTCTATAAACGTGAAGATGTGAGAGGGTGCGGTGCCCAGAAACCTGACCGGCACTCAGGTGGAACTTGAGAAAAAAAATGAAGGAAAATCCAGCATCCGCATATAAAATTAAAACATGGCTTTATTGAAAAAATTAAAAACTAGAAAAAAAAACATGACAATATTCCAAGTAGACTACATAGTCCATCTACCGACGGACTATGTAGTCTACTTGGAATATTGTCATGGTTTTTTTCTAGTTTTTAATTTTTTCAATAAAGTCATGTTTTAATTTTATATGCGGACGCTGGATTTTCCTTCGCTTTTTGGTCACGTTTTATGGCCACGCGCTGTCACTTCAGATGTAGTAGAGCTGGAATCGTCGTGGCACCTTGTATGGATTTCATCGGACCTGGGTGTTTCGGGGTTAATAAATGGGTGAAAGAGGGTGTAGTTTTTTGTATTTTATTTCAAATAAAGGATTTTTTTGGTGTGTGTTTGTTTATTTGTTTTCACTTACAGATTAGTAATGGGGAGTTCATGGATGCCTCCCATTACTAATCTTGGGCTTAGTGGCAGCTGTGGGCTGTTATTAACCCCTTATTACACCGGCTGCCACCGCACCAGGGCAATCGGGATGAGCTGTGTAAAGTCTAATAGATGCAAGAATCATAGGCGGCTGTAGGCTGCTATTTGTAGGCTGGGGGGCCAATAAGCATGAGTTTCCGTAGTCTGAAAATACCAGCTCCCAGCTGTCGACTTTATCATGGCTGGGTATAAAAATTTGGGGGGACTGTACGACAGTTTTTTATATTATTATTTATTTAATTTATATTTTTTTAAATGATACATGCAGTTATCTTATTTTAATATGCAGCTAAGGTAAGCACAAAGCTGGGGACTGCAGCTTGTAAGCATATGCTTTATCATGACTGGGTATTATAATATGGGTGGACCATACCCCAATTTTATTTATTTTTACAGCAATAGAGTCACACACACAGCGCCTCTGATTGACATACAATCAGACACGCTGTCACACAGGATGGTGGTGAGTCTGACTGCAACCAGAGACGTGGGGACTGCTGGTGGGCGGGGGAAGCAGTGCATATGCATGAGGTATAATGAGAGGACCTGGAAATAGCGTTAGAGAACTAGAGATGAGTGGATCCATGGAGGTTCTGTTCGCCAGCAGCAAACGAGCCGAGCCTCCACAGGCTTAAGCTTGACCCGAACACCGGAGCAAGTAACTGATTAGCAGTTTGAGTCTCCACCCACATACAGCCAGGTATAAGCAATTCATTTCTGGGGGATAGTGGGTGGGCTTTTTCAAACAATCTTTTGGGTTGCACACTACACGTAATCGTGCTGATGTTACCCCCAGTGTGAGCCGTTCAAACACTGCAAGCGGTTTGCACAGGGCTGAGCACCAAGCGTATCTGAGCACAGTATTACTCGCACGAGTGAAGTTCGCTTGTAGAAAACCTGAACCGTGATTTTTAAATGTGGTGGTCGTTTCGAAAACCGAACCTCAGGTTCTCTCATCTCTACCACATATCCCAGGTATCTGCGAGTCCGCCCATCAGTAGTTACTGATTCATAGAATCCAACTTATTATGAAAGTAAAGGGGGCTTTACACGCTACGATATCGTTAATGTTTTATCGTCGGGGTCACGTTGTTAGTGACGTACATCTGGCGTCATTAACGATATCGCAGCGTGTGATACTTACCAGCGACCTTAAGCGACCTCAAAAATGGTGAAAATCGTTCACCATGGAGAGGTCGTCCCAAAACCAAAAATCGGTAATGGTTGATTATCGATGTGGTTCGTCGCTTCTGCGGCAGCACACATCGCTATGTGTGACACCGCAGGAGCGAGGAACGTCTCCTTACCTGCCGCTGGCCGCAATGCGGAAGGAAGGAGGTGGGCGGGATGTTACGTCCCGCTCATCTCCGCCCCTCCACTTTGATTGGCCAGCCGCTTAGTGACGTCGCTGTGATGCCGAACGTCCCTCCCCCTTGAGGGAGGGATTGTTTGGCAGTCACAGCGACGACGACGACCAGGTAAGTGCGTGTGACGCTTCCGTAGCGATAATGTTCGCTGCGGCAGCGATCACACAAAATCGCATGCACGACGGGGGCGGGTGCTTTTGCGTATGATATCCCTAGCAATTGCTAGCGATATCGTAGCGTGTAAAGCCCGCTTAAGACCTCTAAAAACAGGAGATAAGAGTCTAAAATAGCCCTAGTGGTCACTGTAAAACCTAGAAGATTTCTTTTTTCTTTTTAATATAGCACTTAAGAAAAAAGAAAAATGTTAAAAATGTAAAAAAAAAATAATGTTTGGGGTCCTGGTAGGTATAGATTAGTGGGGATATCAGACTGTATGGGCTTCTGGAGATATATATTATGGAGGAAATCAGAATGTATGGCCTCCTGCTGGTATAGATTAGTGAAAACATCAAAATGCATGGACTCCTGGTGGTATATATTAGTGAGGAGATCAGGATGTATGGACTCCTATAGATATATACAGTATGTGTTAGTATGAATGTTCTCTGTGTATACATCTTGTATATGTGTATGTGCTAGGTGTATACATGTGTGTGTGTGCTATGTGTGTGTAACATGCAGTGTGAGTCACATACTGTGTGTATGCAGCATCCTTATTTATTAATCCTTGATGCACAGATAAGAGTTCATAGGTGTAAACATGTCGGCAATCGCCCAACGAGCAAGCAAAATGCTGCTCATTCATCGGGTGATTGGATTGCTTATGGTGGAACGAACATCCTTATTCTCAGCAGGACATCGCCCGGTGCAAACTGCAGAAGTGCTGCTGATAACCTGATCCTGTATCGAGACAGATTAATCTACTAGTGATCATTCTGTGCCCAGCATTTTTCCTCATCTAGTGTAAAGAGGCCAGGAAACAACCACTGAACGACTTCAATATTGTCGTGTGCACTTGTTTAACGGTCTGAACTCAACGCATGTAAAATACAACCTATATGTTTAAATGTGGTGGTGCAATATGTGAGCTATTAGGGCCCCTGTTATGAACTGGTAACCGTGGACAATCACAAAAAATCCCATTAATCAGGAAAAAACAAAAATCACAAGAGTAGTTAGAAACCAAGCTGACAGCAATCCCCTATATATCGGACAACACTAGAGGTAGCAGTGGGATGCTCCTAACACACCTAGACACCTCATCACTGCAGAAGAAACTTGATACACCTCAGATAGAAATGAGGAATCCTAACTTGCCTCGGAGCACTCCCCAAAGGAATAGCAAGCCCCCAACATGTAATGACGGTGATGTAAGAAAACACAATACACAGATAAAAAATATAGATTAGCAAAGGTGAGGCCCGACTTACTAGATACAATAGGACAGGAAAGAAAACTGATTGCGGTCAGCAAAAAACCCTGCAAAAAAATACCAAACTCTTGATAGAAAAAAGGCCCTAAGACCACACAGACTTTTCCCCACTATATCAGGTACTCTTGTGCCAGACACTTTTAACAGAACTGCAGATATAATGGGGAAAAAAAAAAAAATCACAGAACAAATAATATTCTTAAGTGCAAATAATACAAATCAGAACAGGGAGAAACTCCCTTTCTTGCTGAAGGAACTGCCCTCCCAAAATAGCAGAGAGCCAGATCCTCACATACAAGAAAACAAACAAAACAAAATGGAGGAAAAAAAACAAAACACAAACACCCGTAGGTGCAAAACCAACAATTAGGCAAAGAAAACCTGCAGAATTATCTGCAGTGAATTCTGGTGCAGGATAAATTGAGGAAACTGAAGGACAAACTCCAAGCCATCTTCAGAGGCAGAAGGAAAGATTTATCACCGGCGGCAGCTAAGTAGAAACTGCTTTCCTATATACACCAGGCTGGTCAGCAATTTCCTGGATTCCCAATTAATACCAACACCTTTTTGAGTCACAGATTCAGACTCAGCTTCATTACCATTCCTGGCCACCAGAGGGATCTCCAAGCCTGCACCCACTCGGATGACGTTCAAAACAGGCCCCACTTTGTCTAAAAACGGCCCTGGACGTCATTCACACTGAAGCAGCCGAATGGAGAACAGGTTAGAGTTCTGCATTGGGTCTTCTAGTTGCTTTGGGGTGCCTTGGTCTAAAATAATTTGAAAATCACTGCTTTGGTGAATATGGATATTTGTTTTCCCCTATTATAATAATATGAAATAAGATTATGATGGGTGATCTTAGACTGTAACATAAAATATGTAAATAAATTATAGGTAGTCAGAGATCACAGAACATGGATGACAATTTACACATCAACTTCATCCAAGAGTAAGGCTATGTGCGCACGTTGCGTACAAGCCCTGCAGAAATTTCTGCAGCGATCTGAAGAGCACATGTGCGCTTTAGATCGCTGCAGAAATGCCCGTAGTGAAGCCGATTCCATGCGCTCTGCCTGCAGCCCCTGCCATAGACAGAGCAGGAGCTGCCGGCAAAGCGCAGGAAAGAAGTGACATGTCACTTCTTTTTGCGCAGCGCTTCGGCAGTAGCCGAAGCGCTGCGCTCTTAAACGCCACGTGCGCACGGCCCCTGCACAGTCTCCATAGACTGTGCAGGGGATGCAGGACGCATGCAGTTACGCTGCGCTACAAAGCGCAGCGTAACTGCATGTTTTTACGCGACGTGCGCACATAGCCTAACATGCACAGGTAGTTCCCATGGATAAATAGTAACAAAAGCAGAGAACGTCTTGAAGACTTCACATATATGTATGAAGGAGGCGACTGAGAAGCCTTGGTCAATATTAGCAAAACATGCACAGTAAGTAGAGGCTTCTACAAAGAGGACGTTTGATGTGCCAAGGTCTCCAGGTAACAAGACAGAATTTGAGCACGTTAGTACACAAGGTCAAGCAAAGATAAAAAGGTATTTTCATTGTACACATACAAATATTTTTCTTGCACGCTTTTCTTAAAATACACCATTTCCCGTTGCCTTTGCAAGTCGTGAGTTATCACACAAAATTAGTATTATGTATTTGATAAATGACATAATGTGAACGTATAACACTGAACACCACCAAAGAAGCAAATTTCTGCCCAAAACAAGCGCTGATTGACAATATTACAAAGGTACTTGGCTTTTGTTTAAAGGGCATTGTACATGGGCAGATGAAAACTGAATACAGACAAACGATTTTTAATACCATTATTCGGTCCCGTAGAGTTTGAATATTGTAAGCAGCATATTTCCTGCTAACACCAAAGCCAAGATTGGGGGAGTTTGGAGAAGAAGATGACAAACCACAAAGAGCTCTCACGTCAACCCCATCCAACACCTTTGGGATGACCAAGAACATAGCTTATGAGCCTGGCTGTCATGGGTGTGTCACGGGTGACAGAAATCTTGTGATGTCCGGCAATAGAAGGTCACAAGGTTTGGCTGCACAAAATGCTCCCTATCTATTACTCCTGCTGTTAGTATGCAGTGTACTAGGTATCGCTTCTGCTGGTTTTTCATACTTTTCCCTTTAGAACCCAACGGAGCTCCTCTTCCACTCAGCTGCTAATCATCTGTATTTCCCCTTGTGTTTAAATACTCTCATTTTCTCTTGACTTGTGCTGGTGATATTCAGCTCCTTCACAAGCTCTGGATGCAAGCAGGCGGCTGGCACTCATCTGTAGCAACGTTGCTGCTCTTTGCCGAACTTCTTCCTGAGGCATCTGGAGATAAGTTGTTCATGTGCTTTCCCCATGTGTGTGCTCCCTGTGTCTTCTTTAGTGTTTAGTCGGATTGACAAAGAGCTCATCCCACATGTTCCCCATCTATAGCCCAGCTCTAGGGTTTTCCTAGGGTCATGTATCTGGTTCAGCACATAGGTGCGGAACCTATCTAGGGTGGTGAGGGACCCCAGGGGACCAGCGGTAAGTTTGGTCAGGGGTCACCATCTCCCCTTTCACTAGACACAGGGTTTCCATTTTGCTTGGGACACCCCTAGTGGGACACAGGCCTTCTCCTCCAAAATTAGTCTGACCTCACAAATGTTTTTCTAGATGAATGGGCAAAAATTCCCACAGACCCCTCCAAAATCTGGTAAAATTCCACCCCAAAAGAAAGGGAGCTGTTAGCGCTGCAAAGAGGAAACAATCACCATAATAATGTCTATGGATTTAGAATGGGATGTCAAAAGCTCCTGTAGCTGTATTGTGGAGGGGGCACATACTTCTGTCCATATAGCTACCCTACTATTTTAGCAGAAAACACAGTAATATCCCTAATTACTATTGATTTCAATAACAAAATATACAACACAGTCCTACCGCAAATTCAATAATAGGATTGTACCTTAATATTAACCATAGATTTAGTACTGGTAGATCTTGTAGTTCTTTTACACAGCCCAGTAGGACATAGTGGAAGGGCCAGATTTACACATTTTGCCTAGCCAAAGCATATCCTTTCCCCCTCCCCCTTGCACCAGTCATTGTTTCTAACTCCGCCGCCTCGGGGCGTGCCTGATCAATGCCTTGTTTAGTTAGTTAATGTTCCAAGCTCTAGCCAGCTAGTTGTCAGGTGTCCTTGTGTGTCCTGTCTGTCCAGTCCTGCCTGTATTTAGTACCAGTCCTGTCCTGCACTGTTGGCATCTGGTTCCAGTCCAGTCCTGCCTGTACCTAGCTCCAGTCCTGTCCTGTGGGCACCTGGTCCCAGTCCATCCTGTCCTGTTGGTACCTGCTACCTGTCCGTCCTGCCCTGTTGGTACTAGTGACTGTGTCCATCCTGTCTTGGTGGTACCAGATACCTGTTGTCCTGTCCTGTTGGTCTCATCTACTCTGACTGTGTCCATCCTGGCCGTGTCATCTGCCTCTGCCACTCCGGTGGTCCCAGTCTACTAGTCCCACCCTTGCTAGTGACTATGAGTGTCTTTGCTGTCTGCCTCTGTGACCCTTGTGGTCCCTGTCTACACTGGAGACTCAGCCTGCCTTTACCTGTGTCCTTCCCTGCCCTGGAGGTCAGCTACCACAGTCCCGGTCTCTGCCCTGGAAGTCGCACCTGGTGTCCACCTCGCCGTGGGTGCTTAATCTGGCCCCTCCCACTAAAGGGTAAGCCTGGGGTCCCCCTGTGGTCCAGTGGGTCCACTTCAGCTCGCTGCTTTACCATCTCCAGCGGTGAGAGTCACAAAAAAATTCAAGTATCATCTCTTGCTCCCAAAGGCCTGGCATGCTTATGCATTATAGGGACAACTCAATAACTCCATTGAGAATTGCTGGTTGTATAGGACAGATTACAGCTGATATATACGATGCCGGGCCACTTTTGGTCAGTGTACCACCACGAAATTCTTCTACCTCAATGCATTTGTCGCGCCCAGGGATATGGGGTACTCGGACATATGGGGAATGTCACGGTGGTGGCTGTTGCCCGGATCCGTGCTCTGGGCCCTTTTTGTAAAGGGGGTATATTTACAGGGGATTAGATTAGTGTTCATACGTGATGCCACTTGGGGTGTTGCGGTTATGTGAATGGAGCCGCCGCTGCACAATGTCCACTACTGGGGCTGGTGCTAATGGCAGCCTGGATATTAAACCCTCCGCAAGCAGGTCCGGGCCTGAGAGGGTAGGTGTAATGACGGGTGTCGGGAGAAGGTAGTCCACACAAGGGGTTCAGTGCAACTGGTTCTTTACTCGCTTTCTGGTGGTAACTGGTCACCCGAGGCCGGCTGGTTTCACCTTTAGGTCCCCTTTGTCCTAGTACCAGTGTAATAATCTGGTACCTTCTTCCCTTGCACCTGTCTCTGGTTAGTGGGTCCCCGTGGCGAAGAGCAACTGGGGGTCCCTTTCCTTTGGTGTTTCTTTCCACTGCTGTTCGTATGACGGTAGCATGAACCCTGTGGGGCTGAAGTCTCTGGTCCTGTCCCCGGCTCTCTCTTTGCTACTGAGTCTCAGATTTTTAGGGTCAGCGAGGTCCTTGATGGTCCCCTCACTGTGCAGGTGTTAACAGGCCTGCCTGGAGCTTTATGCCCGACCTAGGGTCCAGTACCCCGTCGGTATGTAGTTCCAGGAGTACTCCACTGGCAACTACCCTCCTGGGCACCAGGTTACTGTCAACTCCTTGTCAGTACGTCTCCTCACGTCCACCTTCACTCCTCTCTCTCCTGACTCAGACTCACTACTCTCCACTGTCTGCCCCTCCCACCTTGACAACTAGTGGACTGGACTGGCCCCACCTCTAGGTGGCCATCCACTGGTCCAACCCTAGCTTTGCACCATTGTATGGGGGATTGTTGGGGAAAACTGGGATTACCTGGAGTGTTTGTGTGTGACTGACACTGGTCTTTCGGGGCCCCAGGGGGTAGGCCCTGCATCATGGTGAGGATGCAGATCCTTGTAGCTCCCTGATGGCTTCAGGGGCGCTACACATTTGTCCAAAATCAACCAAAAAATAGTTCTTAAATATTTTTTATCTTTCATGTAGAAATTACTTTTTTTTTTTCTTCTTCTTTATAAACCTGGCTACTAATTAGTATTTATCGTGCAACTCTCTCTCCAAGGAAGGTTTAGGGACTGTGAAGAAAACCAATACTTACAACAATGGCGTGAGGCAATGACTTGGAAATCTCCCAAGTCAAGTTACTATTTCAATCATCCATCAAGTAAACTACATTATCAGCAAGTGCCATGTTGTGTGAACAATGGCTGTCGACAGCTGATCTTTCAGATTAAGTGGTTTTTAGCCGCCCTATAGAAGATCCTTTCCGAATGCAACCTGAATATAGCAAATATTTATTATCTGCAAGTACACAGCACGTGCTTTATTAAAGGCATTTATCTTATCTAGTCCCTCAAATGAAAAACATGAAAAGTGCTCACAGGCATTAATGGGGTTATCTGGCTTTGGAAACCTATACATATTTTTATTCAAGTTTAAATCACAAAAAAAATAAATCAAGATGCAAAAACAAAACGGACGCCTCCTGGTCTCCATCCCCGTTGACTCGTATGATGGCATCTGATCCACAACAACAAATCAGAATACAACCTGCGCGGAGTCTCCCGGATCTCACACTTGATACCGTGATTTTCAGAAATTCGTGAATAAATCCATTCAACTTTACGCGTCCATGGGGAAAAAAAAAGTGGAAAGCATATATACACATGTGAATGTAGTGTACCGCCCCGTGCTCGGCAGCAGCCGAGCCGCTCGGATCCGGCCCTTCTGGTAGGAGGCTCGAGGGTCTCCAGACCCGGGGGCCTCACGGTCACTTCAAATGTAAAGGGGAGGTGATGAGATGGTGGGTGTAGGACGTAGATGTACGGGCTGGGCCGTACAGAGTTCGTGACGCCAACCACGGTGTGTGGTGATATTGGACACCACCGCTGCAGTTACGGGGCGCCCGGGGGAGATGTTGCGCAGCAAGTTGTTAACCCCTCCGTGGGCAGGGATGGTGGCCCCGGGACCCGTTGGCGGGCGTTGCTGGGAGATGGGCGACTGCAGGGTGCTGATGTACTCACTATTGGTAAACACACGAGTCTCTGGTAAACCAAGGTGATGGTGGTCGGTGCCCACAGCCGGCTGCGCTCTGGTCCCCCACCCGGCTGGTGGTCTCTGTCTTTCTCCCGCACCTGTGTAGAACGGTAGACTGCTTGTGCTTGCAACTCCAGGAGTCCTCTCCCCGGCGGGATGTGCCTAAGGTGCCCTTTGCCTGCAGACGCTGGCTCGTGGGATCTCTGAGCCGTGGTGGTGGCCTTTTTATCCCCCTCGTTGGGCTGTTGTCTTCAGTCGGGACTTTGGGTGGAACAGGACCTATAGTCCTGGCCGCATTCAGTTAATTAACTAGTGCCAGTCACTTCTGGACCTAGCTTCAGAGTCTGAGTACCCCCCTTTGTGCTGCGGTTTCCGGGTCGGTTCCCCGGGTCGGTACCGGCGGGCCACAACTCTGTCCCGGTCCACCTCGGTTCCACCGAGCCGTCTTCCCAGCTCCTGCAGACGAGACCGCCGTCTGCCTCCTAGCTAAAGGCACCAGGGCTCCTAACCTGGCACCTGTCAGTTTTCCTCAGGCCCAGACACACAGGCCTGACCTCCACTCTCCTTGAACTCTGAAACTGATCTGTTTACTTTCCCGCCCCAGGCTGTCTAGACTCCTCGGTGGGAGTCTTCCAACCGCCTGGTTCCACCCCCTGGTGTGTCTATCAAGCCCTGAGAGGGGTGACTAGGGTTGAAATGTTTGGCTGTGTGTTACCTGTGAGGGAAGGGTGTAATGCGGGGCCCTATCTGTGACTACCTGGCCCGGCCAGGGCGTCACAGTAGCATTAAAAGAGAGCAGTGAGAAAGTATGAAAACAAAAAAAAAGGAGGAACGAGTGAAAAAAAGAAGAGAGATGGTGAAATACTTTGCATTACTTTCATCTAGAAAAGAATTTTCACTCAAGTAAATAAGAGTTGAGAATGCCTACAAAAAGGAAATAACTGCAGGTTGGCATTTATATGCTACATACGTTAAAGTGAATCTGTCAGCAATTTTTTGCCATGTAATCTAAAAGCAGCATGATGTAGGGGCTGAGAGCTTGATTCCAGTGGTCACTTACTGGGCTGTGTGTTGCTGTTTCAATATAATCAGTGTTTTATCAGCAGGAGGTTAACCCCATGGGATTACCGTAGGTGTTTTGTGCCACCTGTGTAGCCATAACACCCCTCCCACCACACCACTGATTAGCTGCTTTACAAAAACCAAAACCTGCTGATCAGTGGTGTGTGTGGAGTTATACACAGCTCAGCATTCCAAGCACTGCTAGCTCTGCTGCAGAGAAAATAGGGATTGTATCAAAATGACAGCAAGCAGACCAGTTAGTGACACATCGCTTGAATCCAGGTCTCAGACCCCACATCATGCTGCTCTCAGATTTCATAGTAAAATCCTGCCGTCAGATTCCCTTTTAACAGTTACTCCAAACAGAAAAGGAAATATAAAACAATTGGACCTTTTTATTACAGACTATCAGTCTAGAAGACATATAATATATGTTGTCTCAACAAAATTAGCTATGCATAGCTTTACCCTGATATCTACTAGTAATTTTACACCTTTTTTTCCTTTCTGGAATATAAGGGGAACCTCTCAGGTCCTATATGCGTTCTAACCTACAAGCAGGGTGATGTGTGGCCTAAAAACCCCTTCTTACCCATCCATGTGTTGTAATACTGTGTAAAATGAATTTATAAAAAAAAAACGTTTTATAACTTACATGTTCTGTCTGTAAATGAGCAGAGGGACTAGTCTTCGCCCCTTCTAGTTTGCCCTCTTTCCGTGTTATCTTGCCCCTGTGGGCGTGATACCATGGATTTACATGAGCAACGTCACAGTTAGCGCCTGGAAATCCTGCGCGCGTGTGCGTGTGTGAGGTAAATCCGGAGATATGACGATAAATCATGATATTCAAGTATGTCAGGAAGCCCTCTCCTGGTGTCACCCCCCCTTTCCTTCACACAACTGGTTTAGCAACAAATCCCATGGCCATGTCCTGTGATATGGAAATTAGGTGGCTTAGGGACAATGGACACAGGATGACTCCCTGCCGTCACCCTGTAGTAGGAGCTGCTATCTAATTAGCAAGGCTATGGAAATAGCCAGACAGAACGACTCCAGTAAAAAATGGTTCATATCTCGCAAGCCATATTTCCGATAAATATGGCAACCATAAAAATGGTGTCTCCGCATGTGGACGATGCCGGCACACCCTTTTTATGGGAGCAGGACATTGGGAAATGCCCCAGGCGTGATATCAGCCAATGGGGAACTGGCAGACAGGTCATGAGTCCCCTCGTTCTGTAGCTAAATTCATAACTGTCACAATGAGAGCATTGGCGTCCGCCTACGACGCTCCCAGGCAAAGTTATGGCCAATATCCCCTTTGCTGGATAATTCTGATCCATGCAGGGGGAGTGGCAGTGCTTCCCTGTGAGGTCACTAAGGTAGGAGGGGACCTGGATCTGCCCAGGTTGATAACCCTACTTCGGCCATTTTCCAGTGTTCTTCTGCTCGGGGGCCTGGTTGGGAAAGACCTGTGAGGGAGTTCCTGGAAACCTGGTCTACAGCGCCCCCCTGTGGCCAGACGCAACAAGGTAACTGCTGGAACTGTGTATGCCTGTTTGTAACCCATGCTTTGATTGTAACTGTACTCTGACATATGTATATTCTGTAGATTCCCTATTGTATATATTGTAGTTCTAGTGTGCTTTAGGCTGATTAAATTATATAATTAATCTTGGGCTGTTCTGTTATCTCGATCTTGAATCCCACGTCTGTGTGTTCGGCTAATAGTTACCGTAAATCGGTTGGTGGCAGCGAATTGTGCCAAGGATTATTGTGGGGAGGCCAGTGAGATTCGGGAAGATATTATATATTCCGCCCGCGGAGGTCGGGGGAATATATACCCTACTCTCACCGGGGACCCTTCAATAATCGGCATAAGTAGTATAGCGGCCTCCTTGCTTATTGTCGGGCAATTCCATAATTGGCCTGACTATAAGAGGGGCGCTAGAGAGCGCGTCACGTGCTCTGTCTGTCGGTCGGGAGGTATAAAGGAGGGGTGACCCCCACTTGTTACCCCCCGATTGTGACGTACTGGTAGCCAGCGCGGGGGATTTCTGAGTGACCCCCCCGGTGGTTTGTGACATATTGGTGGCATAGCGGTGGGATCGAGATAATAGTGTGTGTGAGTGTGAGACCCATACTCCCAGACACTAAAGACTGCCTGCAGCAGCTGTGGCTGCTGGGGTCTTCAGACTAGCTCAACACTAGAGTGTCAGAGTGCAGATACTGTAAGGTGTGTGGAGGCATCAGGTGTCAGTTCTGTGTCAGTGACCAAAAGTCTGCAAGAATGGCTGATGGCACCAGGAGCAGAGCTATGCAACTGGCCAATGCTAAGGCAGGAGCCGAAGAGAGGGAGGACGGTGCTGTGGACAGCAATGAGGAGGTTGCCCACGAGTCCTCCAGGAGCTCGACGCCAGAAAACCGTTCTGCCGAGGACATTGCGCAACCTGGCACTGCTGGACAAGATGAGGAGGAGCTCACCCAAGGTTCCTCAACGAGCCAGATGCCAGCCCTCCGCTCTGAAAGGGACAGTGAATCGCCTAGCTCTGCAGCGTGCCGCAGATCACCACGTGCCATTCCACCGAGCCTGGGAGGCTCGGATAGCCTTCTTCAAATGGCTATGGCCCTTCTCCAGGCTGGAGACCAGAAGGGCTACAAGGAACTCCTGGCAGAGCGCAGGGCAGAGCGGCACGCAGAGCGTGAGGCTGCGGAGCGAGAGCGGCAGGCAGCGCGTGAAGAGCGAGAGCGAGAGCGACAGGCAGACCGTGACTACCAGCTGCAGCTAGCTCAGCTCCGGCCCTCATCAGCCACATGTGACCTTCAAAACACCAAACTTCCAAAGGTCCGTGTTGAGGACTTCCCAGTGCTGGAGAAGGATGGAGACTTGGACTCTTTCCTGACTGCTTTTGAACGGACTTGCTTGCAGCACCATCTGAACAAGGACCAGTGGGCCAAATACCTGACCCCCCGTTTAAGGGGTAAGGCCCTGGATGTCCTTGGGGACTTGCCTGCTGAGGCAGATCAGGGCTACGACACCATCAAGCGGGCCCTGATCCAACAGTACAACCTCACTCCAGAGTCCTACCGCAAGAAGTTCCGGAGCCTACAGAAGGGACCAAAGGACTCCTGGGCTGACCACCGGCGGGCACTTGCCCGAGCTGCCGACCACTGGACCCAAGGCCTGCAGCTTTCCACCGGACCGGAGATCCTGGACTTGTTCATCACGGAGCAACTCTTGTGGAACTGCCCTGAGGATCTCCGCCAGTTCATCCGAGACCAGAAGCCAAAGGGGTCCACGGCTACAGCTGCCCTTGCCGATGACTACACCAACAACCGGGCCCCTGAGGCCAGGAGAGCGGCCACCAGCAGCACCTGGAGAGGGGGTAAGATGAATTCTGCGACTGCCCCACCTGCCCCTAGACTGCAGGGGGTGTCCCCCTCAACTCCCCTCTCCAGGCCCGTGGCGGAACCAAGACGGTGCCACCAGTGCAACCTACCTGGACACTTCAAGGCCATGTGCCCTCAGCGTCCCAAGGCCCCGGCTCCGTCCCCGTCCCAAGGGCCGCCCAAGGTGTATTGTGTGGGTGGGGGTGGTGGTAGGTCCCTGGACAGCTTCCAACCTGTCACCGTCGGCCGGTCTGTGACCATAGGACTGCGAGACAGTGCCTCGGAGGTGACTCTGGTGCGGCCTGAGATGGTGTCCCCCCAAGACTTGATCCCTGGAAAAACCCTCGCTGTCTCCGGGATTGGAGGCATTGACCCGGCGCTGCCTGTTGCTGACATTTATGTGGACTGGGGCGCAGGGCGAGGGGTGAGAGAGGTGGGGGTAACTGATCGGATCCCTGCAAACGTGCTACTTGGGACAGACTTGGGGCAGATAACCTCCCAGTTTGGGCCCCAACCAAGGGCTGAACCTTCAGCCCGTACTGACATGCCTCCGGACAATGTTAATGTGTTATCTATGAATGATGTAAGGGAGGAGGGAGTGAACTCTGATATTTCTGCTTGCACAGACACCATAGACACACACACAGCTGCAGCTGTGACAGGGGAGGGGGTCAGAGAAAGGTGTGACAATGCCTCTACAAGTAACCAGCCTGTGAGCTGGGATCTGTTGCCCTCTGCAGGGATAAGCAGAGAGCAGGGTGCTGCAGGGGGAGGACCAGTGTGTGGGGTGGGGGCTACTACAGCAAATGTGGGGTCCCCAGAGATTTCACAGCGGGGTTCTGTTGCTGCAGGAGGGGAACAGGCAGGTGAGATTGGGGCCGGTCCAGGAGCGGAAGTGCTCCCAGGTAAGATCTCGGTGCATGGTTCCCCCACAACCGGGGTGTCAGGAAGCCAGGTAGGTCTTCCTGAACCGGCGACTTGGTCAGGAACGGAGGAGGAGCAGGCACGACCCACGGTCGCAGCGGCTGTGGCCGCTGTCACCCGCAGTGGGAGTGCTGGAAGCCAAGGGGCCTCCCGGAGGTCCGATAGCTCTTCCCCTTCTGACCAAGTGGCAGCCGAGTCAGGTGGAGGCCAGGACACAGGTCCCGGGGTACTGACTGAAGATGTGACAGTCTCGTCGATTCTGGCCACATCTAGTCAGGGGTTTCAGGCAGCGTTAGAAGCTGACGACAGCCTGAAAGCTCTTAAGGAGCAGGCGGCACAGCCTCCCTCGGACTCGGACCCGGAGCGAGTGGTCTGGGACCAAGGACGGCTGTACCGGGCCACGGTCCAGCAGGGTTCACCGGAGGCGTGGCCCAGGGACCGACAGTTGGTGGTACCCTATCCGTTCCGGACGGAGTTGTTGCGGATCGCACATGAGATTCCGATGGCCGGACACCTAGGGATCGCTAAGACCAAGGCCAGGTTAAACCAGCATTTCTACTGGCCAAAAATGGGGGCCGATGTGGCTGCCTACTGCCGTTCGTGTGAAACCTGTCAGAGAGTGGGGAAGGCGGGGCCACGCCCCAAAGCCCCACTGGTATCTCTGCCAATCATCGATGAGCCTTTCAGGAGGGTGGCTGTGGATCTGGTCGGCCCGCTGGCCATCCCCAGCAGCTCCGGGAAACGCTTCATACTGACGGTAGTGGACTATGCCACCCGGTACCCAGAAGCAGTGGCCTTGTCGTCCATTCGGGCTGACAAGGTGGCCACCGCATTGCTGGAGATTTTCTCCCGAGTGGGTTTTCCCCAGGAAATGCTCACTGACCGGGGGACCCAATTCATGTCCCAGCTGATGGAGGCCCTCTGTAAGCAAGTCCAGGTGCGACATCTGGTGGCCAGCCCGTACCATCCACAGACTAATGGCCTGTGCGAGCGGTTCAATGGCACCTTAAAGCAGATGCTTAAGATGTTGGTCGACTCCCATGGGCGTGACTGGGAGCGGTATCTCCCACACCTGTTATTTGCTTACCGGGAGGTTCCACAGGCCTCAACAGGATTCTCACCGTTTGAGCTCCTGTACGGGCGACGTGTGCGGGGCCCCCTGGCTCTGGTGAAAGAGGCTTGGGAAGGGGATTTGGCCACCCCTGGAGTGTCGGTTATCGAGTATGTCATGCGCTTCCGGGACAAAATGCAGGCCTTGACGCAACTGGTACACGACAATATGGCTCAAGCCCAGGCCGATCAGAAGCATTGGTACGACCAGAACGCTTGTGAGAGGACCTACCAAGTGGGTCAAAAGGTGTGGGTACTGGTCCCCGTACCACAGGACAAGCTTCAGGCAGCCTGGGAAGGCCCATACCTCGTGTACCAGCAGCTCAACCCTGTGACGTACCTGGTCACCCTGGACCCTGCCCGTGGAAGGCGGAAGCCCTTCCATGTGAACATGATGAAGGCACATCATGAGCGGGAGGCATGTGCGCTCCCCGTGTGCAACCTGCCCGAGGAGGGAGAAGCGGAAACCCTCTTGGATATGCTAGCCCAGGTTAGGGCAGGCGGATCCATTGAGGATGTGGAGGTTGGCCACCAGCTCTTGGAGGACCAACGGTCCCAGCTGTGGGCCACCCTACACCCCTTCCGGGGGTTGTTTACCAACCAGCCCGGAAGGACTGACTTGGCTGTCCATCACGTGGACACTGGGGATCATCCCCCGATCCGGCGTTCAGCATATCGGGTCTCCCTGGAGGTGCAGCAACACATGCGCCAGGAGATTGACGAGATGCTGAAGCTGGGGGTGATCCAGGCATCCAACAGCGCTTGGGCCTCGCCTGTAGTCCTCGTCCCTAAGAAGGACCGAACCACTCGGTTCTGCGTGGACTACAGGGGGCTCAATGCGGTCACGGTCGCCGATGCGTACCCAATGCCACGCATCGATGACCTGCTCGATCAGTTGGCCGGGGCTCAGTACCTGACCATCATGGATCTGAGCCGGGGATATTGGCAGATCCCCCTGACTCGCAAGGCCAGGGAACGCTCTGCCTTTATTACCCCATTTGGACTGTACGAGTCCACGGTGATGCCATTCGGGATGAGGAATGCCCCTGCCACTTTCCAGCGGATGGTCAACACCCTGCTCAAGGGACTTGAAGGGTACGCGGCCGCGTACCTGGATGACATTGCCGTCTTCAGTCCCACCTGGGAGGACCACCTAGAGCATCTAGCACAGGTGCTCAGGCGGATCCACCGGGCAGGTTTGACCATCAAGCCGGGAAAGTGTCAGCTGGCCATGAGCGAGGTCCAGTACCTCGGTCACCGGGTAGGCGGGGGAACACTGAAGCCCGAGCCTGAGAAAGTGGAGGCCATCGCATCCTGGCCCACCCCCAGGACCAAGAAGCAGGTGATGTCCTTCTTGGGGACCGCTGGGTACTATAGGAGGTTTGTTCCATGCTATAGTAGCCTGGCAAAGCCCCTGACGGACCTCACCAAGAAGAAGCTGCCCTCTGCAGTCGATTGGACAATGGACTGCGAGACAGCCTTCCGGGCCCTAAAGGACGCCCTGTCCAGCCCGCCCGTGCTACAGGCAGCCGACTTCACGCGGCCGTTTGTAGTACAGACCGACGCCAGTGACTTCGGCCTCGGTGCGGTGCTCAGCCAGGTGGACTCTGCGAGCCAAGAGCACCCAGTCTTGTACCTGAGCAGGAAGCTGTTACCAAGGGAAGTTGCCTATTCCACGATGGAGAAGGAGTGCCTGGCCATAGTGTGGGCCCTGCAGCGTCTGCAACCCTATCTATACGGGCGCCACTTCATCGTGGAGACGGACCACAATCCCCTCAGCTGGTTGCACACCGTCTCTGGGACGAATGGGCGATTGTTGCGATGGAGCCTTGCGCTCCAGCAATACAACTTCACCATTCGCCACAAAAGGGGCCGTGACCACGGTAACGCAGACGGGCTGTCCCGACAAGGAGAGGTCGCGGACGGGCGCACGGGGGAACACCGGAGTGTGCTGCCCCCTAGCGCCCTCAAAAGGGGGGAGGTGTGAGGTAAATCCGGAGATATGACGATAAATCATGATATTCAAGTATGTCAGGAAGCCCTCTCCTGGTGTCACCCCCCCTTTCCTTCACACAACTGGTTTAGCAACAAATCCCATGGCCATGTCCTGTGATATGGAAATTAGGTGGCTTAGGGACAATGGACACAGGATGACTCCCTGCCGTCACCCTGTAGTAGGAGCTGCTATCTAATTAGCAAGGCTATGGAAATAGCCAGACAGAACGACTCCAGTAAAAAATGGTTCATATCTCGCAAGCCATATTTCCGATAAATATGGCAACCATAAAAATGGTGTCTCCGCATGTGGACGATGCCGGCACACCCTTTTTATGGGAGCAGGACATTGGGAAATGCCCCAGGCGTGATATCAGCCAATGGGGAACTGGCAGACAGGTCATGAGTCCCCTCGTTCTGTAGCTAAATTCATAACTGTCACAATGAGAGCATTGGCGTCCGCCTACGACGCTCCCAGGCAAAGTTATGGCCAATATCCCCTTTGCTGGATAATTCTGATCCATGCAGGGGGAGTGGCAGTGCTTCCCTGTGAGGTCACTAAGGTAGGAGGGGACCTGGATCTGCCCAGGTTGATAACCCTACTTCGGCCATTTTCCAGTGTTCTTCTGCTCGGGGGCCTGGTTGGGAAAGACCTGTGAGGGAGTTCCTGGAAACCTGGTCTACAGCGCCCCCCTGTGGCCAGACGCAACAAGGTAACTGCTGGAACTGTGTATGCCTGTTTGTAAACCATGCTTTATCTGTAACTGTACTCTGACATAACTGTATATTCTGTAGATTCCCTATTGTATATATTGTAGTTCTAGTGTGCTTTAGGCTGATTAAATTATATAATTAATCTTGGGCTGTTCTGTTATCTCGATCTTGA
The DNA here is from genome assembly GCF_048569485.1 of Anomaloglossus baeobatrachus. Taxonomy (NCBI): domain Eukaryota; kingdom Metazoa; phylum Chordata; class Amphibia; order Anura; family Aromobatidae; genus Anomaloglossus; species Anomaloglossus baeobatrachus. Next base: position 41,415,960 of record NC_134364.1, on the reverse strand, counting down.
ATCCCACGTCTGTGTGTTCGGCTAATAGTTACCGTAAATCGGTTGGTGGCAGCGAATTGTGCCAAGGATTATTGTGGGGAGGCCAGTGAGATTCGGGAAGATATTATATATTCCGCCCGCGGAGGTCGGGGGAATATATACCCTACTCTCACCGGGGACCCTTCAATAATCGGCATAAGTAGTATAGCGGCCTCCTTGCTTATTGTCGGGCAATTCCATAATTGGCCTGACTATAAGAGGGGCGCTAGAGAGCGCGTCACGTGCTCTGTCTGTCGGTCGGGAGGTATAAAGGAGGGGTGACCCCCACTTGTTACCCCCCGATTGTGACGTACTGGTAGCCAGCGCGGGGGATTTCTGAGTGACCCCCCCGGTGGTTTGTGACAGCGTGCTTCTCATTCGCGCAGCCTTCTTACCCAGGTGTACACTTGTTGGTTTCACAAGCGCACTGTGTATGATCTGAAGATCCTGCGTTGGGTGTACGCTTTCCGGCTTTAGACGCACTCTGTGCATGGTAGGAAGCGCAGGAGGCTTCAGACCATGCGCAGTGCACTTGTGAAGCCGGCAAGCGTACACCTGGCTAAGAAGGTTGCGCAAATGGCAAGTGCGCACGTGCGGGATTCCAGAAGCTGACGGTGACATTGCTCAGGTAAATCCATGGTATCATGCCCACAGGGGCGTAATACCACAGAAAGAAGGCAAACTAGATGGGGCGAAGCGACGCCCAAGAGACTAATCCCTCCACTCATTTACTTAGGGAACAGGTAAGTTATAAAACTTTATTTATAAATTAATTTTACACAGTATTACAACACAGGGATGGGTAGAAAGGGGTTTCTAGGCCACACATCACCCTGCTTGTAGGTTGGAACGCATATAGGACCTGACAGGTTCCCTTTAAGAAAAGGTTTAGAGGAGCGGTTAAATTATTGGGCCACGAATGGCTGTAAAGGCCGCTTTACACATAACGATATCGCTAGTGATGTGACACGCCCAGTTCGTTGCTACGATTTGCCGAGATCGCTCACAGGTCGTTTTGTAGCGGTCACACGTACACATCTCACAAACGACGCTACATCGTTCAGCGATATATTGTTTGATCAAGGCGGTCGTGTGGACACCGTCACACAGCATTCCTCCCAATGATTCCGGCAACGACAGAGGCGTATAATTGTCCATAGCATACACCCTGGCGTGACACCAATCAGAGCGGAGGAGGCATGGAGCATTGCTCGTAACGACACGCCCGCGTCGCTGATGATAGATGCAGTAACGATGTTGTTCATCGTTGGCAGGGTGTCAAGCGTAGCAATATGTCTGCTGCGTTCCAAACGACGAACAATATTTTGAAACTGAACGACGTGTCAACAATCAACGATTTTCGCTAGTTTTCAGATCGTTTGGAGTCGCTCGTAGGTGTCACACGCAACGACGTCGCTAACGACGACGTAAGTGCTTCACGAAAACCGTGACCCTGACAACATATCCTTAGAAAAATCATAGCGTGTAACGGGGCCTTAAATTATCGAAATGATTGGCTCCGTATGATTATCTGCATTGTGGATGGTGCAAGAGTCGCCCGCCATTGTAACGTTCACGGTCTCATCCAGAATGGAAGCGACTACTTATGCCCATGTGGAGCTCGGTCACGTCTGGAGTCCATTGTACGCAAAGGCAGCACACTGATATCTAACGTCAGATCATTATAGTATTTGTTAGACCGGTCAATGTATTAACAAAGGATTAGAAAAAAAAAAAGTATCTCACAGAAAAACACCATGTAGTTGTTATGATGCAGCTGCCACGCGCTCGTCTGACACCTCCCCCAAAAGTCGGAGACAGGAAGCCCAGAACAATGTAACATAAAAATACCTTCTCCCTGAGGATTTCCCTTTGTATATTAGGTCATAGTTTTGTTCTGTGTTGTTTTTTGTTTTTTTTTTTTGTAATATTGTTCGGCGTTTTGTTTTAGACTCCACGTGTTATGGAAAACAAAATGGCTTATTCCTTCCTCATTGCCGGTGGACACAGCAGCAGCACCGATATTATGGAAATGAAGGACGTGTCAATGAGCAACGATTTTGCACGTTTTTGCGATCGTTGATCGTCGCTCCTTGGTGTCACACGCTGCGATGTCGCTACCGGCGCCGGATGTGCGTCACTAACGACGTGACCCCGACGATATATTGGCAGCGATGTCGCCGCATGTAAAGTACCCCTTAGTGTCTCATTTTTTTTCCACAAAAGTCCACCACTTGGCTCCATAAATTTGGGATTTTTTTATTTAGTGCTCCCTATATGCTTATTTTTATGGTCTTTAGCCAAAGGGGGTTGCTTGAAGGGCAATTTTTCACATCAGCCTAAAGAGACGCCCCAGAGGTTCTTGTGAGCACCGCCTCTTTGGTAATGACCAGAAAAATAAGCACTAAATAAAAGGCCCAGATCATTGAAACCTAGAAAAAAAAACAAGAACTGAATACTTTGTTACTTTGGACCCTGCACAGGTCCTATTTTAAGGGAATATGTCACCAGAAAGCTTCTGTTGTTTAAATTAGGGTGTTAGATATACTTTTTTTTGCAAGTGGTTTTTTTTTTTAAAGTCACAAATATTAAGATAATCTGTCACCATGTTTTTACTACTCAACTTAATAGCATGATAATGTAAGGGCAAAGACCCCGATTCCAGCGATGTGTCACTTACTGGGCTGCTTAGTGTAGTTTTTATAAAATCATTGTTTTATCAGCAGGATATTATCAATAGAGGACTGGTAACCCTGCTGCAGGTAGTCCAACCCTGCCCTCACCACTGATTGGCAGCTTCCTGTCTATGCACAATGTACACAAAAAGCTGTCAATCAGTGATGTGGGTAGGGTTAAACAGAGGTCAGCATTCAGAGATCTGTTAGATCTACAGCAGAAAAAAAAACAGTTTTGAATCAAAACTGCAGCAAGCAGCCTAGAAAGTGACACATCACTGAAATCAGGGTCTCTGCCCCTACGTCATGCTGCTCTGAGCTGTCAATTTCCCTTAAATTTAAGAAGAACATTAGAAATGTTTCAATTTTTTAGACTAGCCATTGTGGCTTTTTTTAGATTCATAGTTCTTGCCCTTTCAGGGAGTTTCCATATAAATAGATTGTGAGCCCCAATGGGGACAGTATTGCTGATGTATGTAATAAAGTGCTGTGGAATTCATAGCGCTATATAAATTAATAAATTATTATTATTATTATAAATAGAAGCAAGTTACAATGACACGTGATATCTGTATACACAGCTGATGAGAAAAGATCCACCAATCACAAAATTCAATGTCACGCTAACACTGATCCCCTCCCTTCACAAACACATTTGCACACGCTCATTAGATGCTTCTATACACAAAGATAGGGTCTGATGATTGCTGTAAATGTACATGTGCATTTCCTGAAACAAAGTGTAACAACTCCAGCAGCCAGGTTGAACACTGCAAGACTTAAGTGTTTGTGTTTTTATTAATAAAGATTGTAAGATGTAAAAAAAAAATAACAAATTGCAACATGTGAATGCATAACGTTTAAAATACTATTCACCTAAACAGGAGCTGATCTGCAGTTCTTTGCAACAACCACTACTTAGTGAACAACACGGCGCTGTTCAGACCACGTTCATCATTTACATCTAAGCTCTGCCAGGGCTGTAAATGGTAAACTGGTAGGGGGTGCCACATTTAAGACCCCCAAAGATCTGACATTTATGACCTATCCTAAGAAGATGTCATCCAGATCATAAGCTCAGACAATTGCCTTAACTTATGAAACGTGAGCTTAACGACTCCAAGTAGCTTGTGCCGTGAACTCGGGCAGAGCTGCTGAGGGAAGTGACTGGCTGCAGCGTTATCCATGTCACGTCAGCGATACAGACAGTAAAAGACACCGGGAGCAGAGGAAGAGACTCAGTGATGGACCTGGGGAGGGTATGAAAAGGACAGTACTTTTTTTTTTTTTTTTTAAAACAAACTGGGGGACAGGGGTTTTGGAAACTAGAAAACGTCTTTATAGACAAGGTGTCATAACAAAATGAGTTATTGTGTATCACCTTATCTGAGAAAAGAATAATGTAGAGACAGAGTCCCTGATTACAGTGATGTGTCACTTACTGGGCTGATAATGTAATTTTGATAAAAATACAGTTTTATCATCAAGAGATTATCATTACAGGACTAGTAAACCTGCTGCCAGGACTGTGTATCCCCGCCCCAGCAATGATTAACAGCTTTCTGCCTATGCACAGTGTACACAAAAGGCTGCCAATTAGTGGTGGGGGCGGGGTCATACGGAGCTTAGCATTCAGAGAACTGGTAGATCTGCAACAATGATTTTGTCAAATCTGCAGCACACAGCTCATGAAGTGACATCGCTGGAATCAGGGTCTCTGTCCCTACACATACTGCTCTGAGATTACATAGCAAAAACCTGCTGACAAATTTCCTTTAAGAAGGAACTTTCTGTTAATTTTTGTTTTCAAAAACCTTGCAGTTTTTACACTGGCCACTAAGCCCGAAACTAGACTAATACTTCTCTTTTCAGCAGACTGTCTCTGAGCCCACTGACTAGTATAGAAGTATATTGTAGGCATGCTCTGATTTGGTCAATGATCATTAAATAGGAGGGGGAAGAGGTGAGCTGTGATTATCATTTATTGTGAGAGGTGGGTCCTGTGTTATTTACTATATATAAGCTTGATTAACATACATTATAGTCTTGTCTGTAATGATAATGTGTCTGCTGAAAAGTAACTTGCAACAAACAAAAGGTTTGAGCCTAGTATTAAGTTTAGTAACCAGTGTCAAAATGTAAATATTTCTATTATTTTTAGGTTTTAAAAATTAATTTTGCTATGGGAACAAAAAAACTACAATAAAATGATCTGGGTTTTGTCACACAGCAATTTTGCAATTTACCACTTATTAAAGCAGTTCTTGAGCTATTAACACTTTTCTTTTGAGCTTGAAGCCTTGAAGACCGACCACTTCAAGACCGCAGAACATGTGTAGCGCTTACAAGCTCTTTTCTATTGTGTGCTATTCCCTCCTAATGATGGTGCAGTATTTAACAGCTAGACAGCAGCGGTGGTCGGACGTCTAAGCAACGAGCTGTAAACAAAAGAAGTGTTAATATCTCAAGAACGGCTAAAAGTGTTAATATGCAATAAATTGCAAAAGTGCTTGCTTTTACAAATGCTATCTGACGATATCAATCTATGATGGGAATTAACCCTTTAAAATAAAAATCCGCTTTAAACATTAGATCATTTCGCAGCCCCTTTTGAACAGAAGCCAGCCGTCTGATCAGACATGCAGGGAAGTGGGAAATGTAACAACACAAAGCAGTCATTCAAATGAATTATTATTATTAATCATTCATTCATTCAAATGAATGACTATGCCGTTAATAGAGGCTCTTACAGAACAGTTCTCCATTTTGGCTTAGGCTAGGTTCACACTTCCGTTGAACGGGATCCGTAGCATTGCATTGTGTGACGCATGCAACGGATGCGTTGCATATAGTGGCACAACGCATGCTACAGATCGTACAAAATAACGCAGTCCGTTGTAGTTTTTTTTCCTTGACTTTACACATCTGAGCATGCGCAGTTGTGTGAAGACAGCTGTGTTAACGGAATCCGTCAAATGACGCATTCTAACGGAATCCGCCACCATAGGCGTCCATTATAAAAACAACGGACGCCTAACGGATTCCTGCAGATTGCGTTTTTTTGACACTCCGCCAAGCGCAGAAAAACGTTACATGCTGCGTTCCATCCGCCCGACGCAGCGTCAAAATAACGACGCTGCGTCGCCCAGCGGATGCAACGCAGACACTTGCGTTACAGTGCGTCGTCCATACAAGTCTATGGAGAATAGCGCAGTGCGTTAACGGACTGCGCTATTCTCCATAGTGACGGACTGCGCTGAACGCAAGTGTGAAACTAGCCTTAGGCTAGGTTCACACTTCCGTTGTTTTGCATCAGTCACAATCCGTCGCCTTGAGGAGTTACGGTATCCTGCAAAATATTTTACAGGAATCCAGTTTTTCCCCATAGACTTTTATTAGCGGCAGATTGTGACTGATGGCCCTGCGTTGCATCCGCTGCGAACGGATCAGTCGTTTAGTGACTGACCGTCAGGCGGGAGCAACGCTGAATGTAATGTTTTTTGGAGCGGCAAAAAAACGGACTCCGCAGGTGTCCGTCACAATCCGTCACAAGCTAAAATGAATGTCTATGGTGCTGGATTCCGTCATAATCCATCACACGACAAAATCCAGTGCTGGATTCCGTCATGCCTTACTGAGCATGCCCAGCATGTTTGGCACACCCACTGGGCTGTCCCAAACACAAACGGATCACGACGGATCCGTCAAAGAACGGATGCACAACGGATGTAACGGACGCGACAAATCAGTTTTTTCACAGGATTCCTGTGAACGGAATCCTGTCAAATTACACATCCGTTGCGTCAGTTGACATCTCAAAAACGACGGATCCGTCATTGCGTCGCAACAACGGACCTGACGGAAACAAAACAACGGAAGTGTGAACCTAGCCTTACTGTGAGGCGTCCCACTATACACCCCCTACAGGTCATGCTATGGAGTATACGGTAGGATCAGAATACATACAGAATTTTTTTATTTTTAATTTTTTTTTTTTACACTAAAAAAAAGCAATGGGAACGTGCAAAAATGCTGCAAAAAATGCAACTATGAATTTATGGTGAATAAAACTATTTTTATTAAACATGTACTGTAAACAAGTGACATATATTAGGCGCAAAAAATATAAAAACAAAAAAAAACTTCAAAAATCCACAATAAAAGGAGTAAAAATACAACAAAACTTTAATTTTGCAAGCAGCTTCTTTACTGTGACGGAGAGCAGGTTTTGCCTGCGGAAAAAAAAGCAATGCAAAGTGTGAAATGGGCAAAAAATACTGTAGTTCTCAAAAAAATCTGCTATAAAAGAGTAAGGAAATGTTCATTTGAATGAATATCAATGTGTTATGTGATAACAACCATGAGGGAGTATCACTGGCACTGCAACTATTGTTACATGTTCTTTTAATCAAGGAAAGCAATCATGTAAGGGACCCCGCAGAGATGATGTAACCGCATGATCTGTGCAGATGTGCACCAAGAGAACCACGATAATAACTATTTAAAGAGGTAGTAGACATTTAGGGAAAATACCTTTAAACGCCGGTTCAGACTGACTAAGCAAGCACAAAAAAAATAAACTACATTATTTATAAATATTTACATTAGAACCTCGCACTATTATCTTGGGCAGAGCCGCTGAGCTCAGTATTTGGCTGCAGCGTTGTAGATGTGACGTCAGCGCTGCAGACAATAACAGATTCAGCGCTGGACCCGGGGAAGAGGAATAAAGAACAGTTTTATTTTTTATAACAAACTGCAGTCGGGAGAGAGGGGTTTTCTGAACTCCAACTGCGAGTGCTGCTGTATCCATCGCTGCATGGTTCCTCCTCTCCGCTATTCTCCCCTTTCTCCTCTACAGTAGTGACCACATTTAGAGTGATTACAACATGGCTTAGTGAAGTAGAAAAGTTTCCCCCACAGTATTAAAAATCATTCTTTTTCTCTCCCACCCCAATTCCTTCGCTGGTCATGGCAGGACTCCAAATGCACACCTCTGACATACTCCCAAGAAGCTTCATGTAAGCAGCCCGGTCCCAGCCGCTGCATCAAGCTTTCTACCCCAGGAACTAAACCATCCATCCACAATTTGGTTCTGCAGTATTAGGCCAGAGTCACACTTGCGAGTGCGACGCGTGTAACTCGCGCGAGTCTCTCATTGAATCACCCGGCATGGACACACACTCTCCGGACAGGAGCATCTCAGCTGCATAGACATACATGCAACCGACCCGCTCCTGTCAGGAGAGTGCGAGTCCGTGCCGGGTGATTCAATGAGAGACACACGCGAGTTACACGCGAGGCACTTGCAAGTGTGACTCTGGCCTTAAAGCACCACTCACACCACTTTTTTTTGCCCTTTTTTATTTCACCACTGGAGTGGTGATTTAAATCTAAGCCCCCGTCCCCGGTGTTATACTCATCTGCCCCAGTCTTCATCTGTTTCCAGTGTTGCTCCGGTCGGCCTCTGGTGATTTGAGACCTGCCGACCTGCCAGCAGCTCCAGTGTTTCATAGAGTGCACCGGAGGTTACAAAGCAATATAAATCTATGAAAGCCTCGTTATGAAAATGGAAAAAATACAAGATGACTGTCAATCGTATCCAGTCTGCGGCTCCATGCAAGATCTCGCCTCGTGGGGTAAGGATGATTTTGAGAAAGGTCAGGAATCTGGCCAGACCTATATGGGAGGACCTGGTCAATGACCTGAGGAGAGCTGGGAGCACAGTCTCAAAAATTACTATTAGTAACACTCTATGTCGTCATGGATTAAAGGGAACTTGTCAAAGGATGTTCATAATACTTACCCAACGGTCGGTGCGGAGCAGACTCACTGCGCAGGACCTCACTGTCGGCTAGTGTGGATAACGTAGGACGTGTCATCCACACTAGCTTCAGAAGGAGGACAAAGATGGCCAAAAGAGGAGGCGCGGGACCAAGAGAACGGAGACACCCATTCGACCAGTCTGCTCCGCATCGACCGTTAGGTGAGTATTATGAACATCCGGTGACAGGTTCCCTTTAAAGCCCTGCAGGGCACGCAAAGTCCCCCTACTCACCCCAGCTCATGTCCTGGCCTGTTTGATGATCACCAATAACCATCTAGATGATCCAGAGGAGGCATGGGAGAAGGTCGTGTGGTCACTTGAAACCAAAATAGAACTTTTTGGTATCAACTCCACTCGCTGTGGTTGGAGGAAGAAGGATGAGTACAGCCTCAAGAACCCCATCCCAACCATGACGCATGGAGGTGGAAACCTCATACTTTGAGGGTGCTTTGCTGCAAAGTGGACAGGATGCCTGCACTGTATTGAAAGGAGGATGGATGGCGTCATGTATTTCGAGATTTTGGACAACAACCTCCTTCCCTCAGTGAGAGTACTGAAGATGGGTCGTGACTGGGTCTTCCAGCATGACAATGACCAGAAATACACAGCCAGGACAACTAAGGAGTGGTTCCATAAGAAGCATTTCAAGGTCATGGGGTAGATAGTCTCCAGACCTGAACCCAATAGAAAATCTTTGGAGGCAGCTGAAACTCAATGTCGACCATTGACTGCTCCAAAAACCTGAAAGATCTGGAGAAGATCTCTATAGAGGAGTCGCCAAAATCCCTGCTGCAGTGTGTGCAAACCTGGTCAGGAGCTACAGGAAAAGTCCGACCTCTGTAACTGCAAACAAAGGTTTCTACCAAAGAAAGTTCTGTTTTTCTACTGTATCAAATACTTATTTCATGCAATAAAATGCAAATTAATTATTAAAACATCATACAATGTTTTTCTAGATTTTTTTCTTCATTCTGTCACACTTCACGTATAGCTACGATAAAATAACAGAAAACTTGCAAAATCGGCAAAGGATCAAATGCTTACTTCATCATATATATATATATATATATATATATATATATATATATATATATATATATATATATATATATATATATATATATATATATATATATGTATATATATATATATATATATGTATATATATACACATACACACACACATATACACAGTGTATATATATATATATATATATATAAATATATATATATATATACACAGTGTATATGTGTGCGTGCATGTGTGTATATATATATGTGTGTGATGAAATATATATATATATATATATATATATATATATATATATATATACATACATACATACATGCACACACACATATACGCACACACACACACACACACACACACATATATATATACATACATACACTCAGAGGGTACGGAAAGTATTCAGACCCCTTTAAATTTCTCACTCTGCTTCATTGCAGCCATTTGATAAATTAAAAAAGTACTTTTTTTTCTCATCAATGTACACTCTGTACCCCAACTTGACAGAAAAAAACAAAAATTTGTAAATTTGCAAAAATTTCTACAAGAAATACTGAAATATCCCATGGTCATAAGTATTCAGACCCTTTGCTCAGACACTCATATATAAGTCACATGTCCATTTCCTTGTAATCCTCCTTGAGATGATTCTACTCCTTCATTGGAGTCCAGCGGTGTTTAATTACACTGATAGGACTTGATTTGGAAAGGCGCACACCTGTGTATATAAGACCTCACAGCTCACACTGCATGTCACACCAAATGAGAATCATGAGGTCAAAGGAATTGACCAAGGAGCTCAGAGGCAGAACTGTGGCAAAGCAAAGATCTGGCCAAGGTTACAAAAGAATGTCTGCAGTACTCAAGGCTCCTAAGAGCACAAGGGCCTCCATAATCTTTAAATGGAAGAAGGTTGGGACCACCAGAACTCTTCCTAGACCTGGCCGTCCAGCCAAACTGAGCAATCGTGGGAGAAGAGCCTTGGTGAGAGACGTAAAGAAGAACCCCAAGATCACTGTGGCTGAGCTCCAGAGATGCAGTAGGGAGATGGGAGAAAGTTCCACAAAGTCAACTATCACTGCAGCCTCCACCAGTCAGGCCTTTATGGCACAGTGGCCTGATGGAACCTCTCCTCAGTGCAAGACATATGAAAGCCTGCATAGAGTTTACAGAAAAGCACATGAAGGAATCCCAGACTATGAGAAATAAGATTCTCTGGTCTGATGTGACAAAGATAGAACTTTTTGGTGATAATTCTAAGTGGTATGTGTGGAGAAACCCAGGCACTGCTCATCACCTGCCCAATACAATCCCAACAGTGAAACATGGTGGTGGCAGCATCATGCTGTGGGGGTGTTTTTCAGCTGCAGGGACAGGACGACTGGTTACAATTGAAGGAAGGATCAGTGTGGCGAAGTACAGAGATATCCTGGAAGAAAACCTCTTCCAGAGTGCTCTCGACCTCAGACTTGGCCGAAGGTTCACCTTTCAACAAGACAATGACCCTAAGCACACAGCTAATATAACAAAGGAGTGGCTTCAGAACGCCTCTGTGACCATTCTTAACCGGCCCACCCAGAGCCCTGACCTAAACCCAATTGAACATATCTGGAGAGACCTGAAAATGGCGTCCACCAACGTTCACCATCTAACCTGACGGAACTGGAGAGGATCTGCAAGGAAGAATGGCCGAGAATCCCCAAATCCAGGGGTGAAAAACTTGTTGCATCATTCCCAAGAACACTCATGGTTGTACTAGCTCAAAAGGTGCTTCTACTAATACTGAGCAAAGGGTCTGAATACTTTATGACCATGTGATATTTCAGTTTTTCTTGTTTAATAAATTTGCAAAAAATTCTGTCTGTTTTTTTCTGTCAAGATGGGGGATGGGGTGCAAAGTGTACATTAATGAGAAAAAAATGAACTTTTTTGAATTTACTAAATGGCTGCAATGAAACAGATTGAAAAATTTTAAAGGGGTCTGAATACTTTCCGTAGCCACTGTGTATGTATAATAAATATACGGTATATAAAATTACTCAGCAGTATCCCAAGGTCTGCATTTAGAAATTGCATTGGTTTCTAGTAATTGTTGCATGATCTGGACAGTGATGCCTTTTATCCCACTATTACATTAGGACTATGATGAATATTCAGAATGTGGCACTGAATATGCTAATGCCTTTCAGAAAGGATTCATAGTCTGAGGTCTAGAAGCAAAAGGATTTCAATGGTGACACATGCGTCATTTGTTCTGTAAGATACAGAAAGTCATTGTGTGATACATATTGGTGGCGTGAAAAAAAAAGGGAGCAAGTAGGCGTGCAGAGCACAATCACTGCATTATATGTGCTAACCAACAGAAAATCAAGTTAGAAATTGTGAAATGACAAAGAAGGAAGCACATGAGGCTCATCACCACCTAAAATGATCATTACTGATATATCCTGCAACAATTATTAGTATTTAAAAAAGTATATGGGTATGTCAGCATGCTGCATTTTTGTGGTGACCACAAAGATGCACGTTTTTTGGCCCAAAAATCGCATCCACGGCAAAAATGCAGCAAAAACACATGGTCTTTTTTACGCGTTTTTGCCACGGGCACTACCGTGCTTGGGTGTGCAGTACTTGTAACTAGTGATGAGTGGGCACTACCATGCTTGGGTGTGCGGTACTTGTAACTAGTGATGAGCGGGCACTACCATGCTCGGGTGCTCAGTACTCGTAACTAGTGATGAGCGGGCACTACCATGCTCGGGTGCTCGGTACTCGTAACTAGTGATGAGCGGGCACTACCATGCTCGGGTGCTTGGTACTCGTAACTAGTGAGGAGTGGGCACTACCAGGCTTGGGTGCTTGGTACTCGTAACTAGTGATGAGTGGGCTCTACCACGCTCAGGTGCTCAGTACTCGTAACTAGTGATAAGTAGTGAGCATGCTCCGGTGCTTGACACTCGTAACCAGTCATGAGTGAGTGCTAGCATGCTTGGGTGCTCGGTACTCGTAACTTCTAGTGATGAGCGGGCACTACCATGCTCGGTACTCATAACTTCTAGTGATGAGTGGGCACTACCTGCTTGGGTGCTCAGTACTCGTAACTAGTGATGAGTGGGCACTACCATGCTTGGGTGCTCAGTACTCATAACTTCTAGTGATGAGCACTACCATGCTCAGGTACCCAGTACTTGTAACTAGTGATGAACGGGCACTACCATGCTCAGGTGCTCAGTACTGGTAACTAGTGATGAGCGGGCACTACCATGCTCTGGTGCTCAGTACTGGTAACTAGTGATGAGCGGGCACTACCATGCGCGGGTGCTCGATACTAGTAACTAGTGATGAGTGGGCACTACCATGCTCGGGTGCTCAGTACTGGTAACTAGTGATGAGCGGGCACTACCATGCTCTGGTGCTCAGTACTGGTAACTAGTGATGAGCGGGCACTACCATGCGCGGGTGCTCGATACTAGTAACTAGTGATGAGTGGGCACTACCATGCTCGGGTGCTCAGTACTCGTAACTAGTGATGAGCGGGCACTACCATGCTCGGGTGCTCAGTACTGGTAACTAGTGATGAGCGGGCACTACCATGCTCGGGTGCTCAGTACTGGTAACTAGTGATGAGCGGGCACTACCATGCTCGGGTGCTCAGTACTCGTAACTAGTGATGAGCGAGCACTACCATGCTCGGTACCCATAATGGATAGGTGTGACTCAAGTTCCTGAGTATAAAGGAAGTCAATTGGGAACACAAGCAATTTTCCAGGAAATCTTCTCCTATGACTGCCATTATACTTGGGTGCTCGAGTTTCATCCATCCGAGCATCCAACTGCTGGTTACAAAAACACAGCACCCAAGTATGGTAGTGCCCGCTCATCACTACAGAACGTCCATACACCGCTAATGCCGCCTCTCCTGATAACAGCCAACGCAGAAGGGGCACAGCACTGTCTATCACTTTGTTTTAACGATCAGTTGACTCTTATGACCTGGACCCCACCAATCAAAACTTCTGTCATATCACTATCACATGTCAAAAACGGTATCAGACAGCAGCTACCCTTTAGTTCTAAAATTTTAACACTATTACAAAATACAACAACATAGACATATTAGGTAGAAAGTGTTAGTAAATCTCGGATATTCTGGATCATGACTTTGGATTCTCATTTCGCAGAGGATGAATTCTACTTCAAAGCTTTAAAAGACACAAATAAAGGAAATGTGGCTGCAGAAAGTACAAAAAAAACCCCCACAAATAACTATGACCATTGCAGAAGCCAAGACAGTGATGTTATGCCTGTGAAATTCAGGCCATTTGAAGGGCTATTGTACCGAGCAGCTGTGCTGTTGGCAAAGAGGAGCGGCCTCTGCATGTTTCCCCATTTCTCAAACAAAGCTGCATTTTAAAGAGAATTAGTCAGCAGGATCGTGCAACCGTATCTGAGAGCAGCATGATGTAAGGGCAGAGACCCTGATTCCAATGATGTGTCACTTACTGAGCTGCTTGCTGCAGTTTATATAAAATTGCTGTTTTCTCCCCTGAAACTCTAGCAGCTCTACAAATGCTGAGCTCTGTATAACCTCACTTACACCACTGATTGGCAGCCTTCTGTGTACAATGTGCATAGGCAGAAAGCTGCCAATCAGTGGTGGGGGCAGGGTTATACAGAGCTCATGAATATGGAGGATTACGGTATATGGCAGCAGGTTTACTAGTCCTCTAATGATAATCTCCTGCTGATAAAACAGTGATTTTATAAAAACTAAAGCCCCCAGTTTGATAAGTGACACCACTAGAATCAGGATCTCTGACCCTACATTATGCAGCAAAAGTCTAATATACGCCTCACATGCTTAGAAATTAGCTGCAATCTAATATATAAAGCTGAATGTGTGTGTGTGTGTGTGTGTGTGTGTGTGTGTGTGTGTGTGTGTGTGTCCGAGATTGGCATCTGCACCGTTGCAGCTACAGCCACAAAAGTTTGCACACTCACACTTCTGGACCCCGAGAGCATCATAGACTATGTTTTGAGGGGAAATTTTAACCCCGCGCTTCACAGTTATTCACCAAAAAACCTGCCTCCATTAAAGCGAATGGAGCTGGGAGCCACAATGCAGCCAGAACTTCAGAAGAATGCGCAGCCAAGCCCTTAAATGGAATGTTGGCGTGTCACAATGCAGCCAGGGAAAGAGACAGACACAGACAGGGAAAGAGACAGACAGACAAAGAGACAGACAGACACAGGGAAACAGACAGGGAAAGAGAGGGAAAGAGACAGACAAAGAGAGGTAAAGAGACAAAGAGACAGACACAGGGAAAGAGACAGAGGGAAAGAGACAGACAGGGAAAGAGAGGGAAAGAGACAGACAGGGAAAGAGAGGGAAAGAGAGGGAAAGAGACAGACAGGGAAAGAGACAAAGAGACAGACACAGGGAAAGAGACAGACAGGGAAAGAGGGAAAGAGAGACAGGGAAAGAGGGAAAGAGACAGACACAGGGAAAGAGACAGACAGGGAAAGAGGGAAAGAGACAGACAGGGAAAGAGACAGACAGGGAAAGAGGGAAAGAGAGACAGGGAAAGAGGGAAAGAGACAGACAGGGAAAGTGACAGAGATAGTCAGACAGGGAAAAAGATTGAGACAGACGGAGAAAGAGAGTCAGAGAGCGACAGGGAAAGAGAGACAAAGAGAGAATGAGAGAGACAGATATATACAGAGGGGGAGACAGACATAATTACATTTATATCTATTTGTTTTGTGGTTTTTGTGTGCAGAATACATTTTTGTTAATACATTCTATTTTGTTAAACAGCAGTTATTAACCCAGGCGAAGCCGGGTAGTACAGCTAGTCCTACATAATAATGAATCTGTAAATCCTTCACAAATCCAAATTTTATTTTTTATTTTTAATTCATTATTACTTTACAATAATAGGTGATTAAAAAGTAGTTTTATGATTGAAGCCATTTATCCACAACAGAGCTATGTGTATAAACCCTTAATAGAGGCACATGGACGACATGCAGTACAGAACAGTAGTCGTTCAGCAGTCTGCCATCCGTACCTGTGTAAGGTCACACCTTTTGGCATATTCTCATGACAGTGATTCTCAAACAGCACAAAGACCTACAGAATTGAATGGGGCTATACACTTTTTTAGTGGATCTTTCTGTTTAGGTAAACTTAGCACACATCCTATTCTGAACAGGTTTTGCGAATTAGAAGTGGTCACTTACGGTAATTTATGAGGCTCCGTTAAAAATTGATCAATTTAGGCATGGTCCATAGGTATGTCCACACGCTGCAGTTTCGTCATAACCACAAAAATGCACCCGGTGGCCAAAAAAACCCCACATCTGGTGGCAAAAAATGCATTAAAAAATGCATGCGGTTTTTTATGCGTTTCTTTATCACCAACGTTCACCCGTTGGTCACCACAAAAATGCAGCCAAACAAAAAAGCAACGTGCGCACAGCAAGTCTGGAATCTCAGACTTTGCTGAGGAAGGAAAAGCACGCAGTTTGTGGTGACTAAAAGGCCACCAAAAGGCTGCTTTCACACTACGTTTTTTTAACATGCGTCATGAACGTTTTTTTGCTGTAAAAGCGGATCCTGCTTTTACAGCAAAAAAACGCATGCAAACGCATGTGTTATTTTGCAGGATCCTGTCACTTTAAGTTTATGGGCAGGCATTGGAGTCATGTGATCGGGAGTCAGTGGAACTGAACGTGAAAGACGGAGCCGGCTTCTGACATCTGCGGAGGCTCGTAACCAAGGTAAGCATCGGGTAACTTGCTTGGATACTCGATGTTTACCTTGGTTACGAGCATCTGCAGCTGATAGGAGCTGGGCTCCCTGCACACGTAACCAATTTAAACATCGGGTAACTAAGAAAAGTGCTTTGCTTGGTTACCCGATATTTACCTTGGTTACGAGTGTCCGCAGCTCTCAGGCGGGGGAGAGAGAGAGGCGGGGGAGAGAGAGAGGCAGAGAGGGAGGGGGAGAGAGGCAGAGAGGGAGGGGGAGAGAGGGAGGGGGAGAGAGGCAGAGAGGGAGGGGGAGAGAGACAGAGAGGGAGGGGGAGAGAGGAAGGGGGAGATAGGGAGGGGGAGATAGGGAGGGGGAGAGCGACAGAGAGGGAGGGGGAGAGAGGGAGGGGGAGAGAGGGAGGGGGAGAGAGACAGAGAGGGAGGGGGAGAGAGGGAGGGGGAGAGAGACAGAGAGGGAGGGGGAGAGAGGGACTGATCACCCGAGCCTGGTTTCTGGGCATCCTGTCTATCAGCATGCCA